>NW_010414416.1:44051-44412 GCF_000710305.1 Buceros rhinoceros silvestris
TCCCCTCAGGTACAGCCCTGTGTGTCCAAGAGGCATCGCCTGGCCTTGCAGTTACATAGAGACCAAGGGACGCGAAAGAGCTTGCCAGGAGAGCAACAAGCAGCCTAGCAGATGAGTAGCAGACTGTGCAGAGAGTTGAGTTGACTGCAGGATTCCTTAGAACAAGCTGGGGTGAGACATGCTGTCATCATTGGCTTAGGACAGTCCTGCTCAGAAAAATCACTCTCTGTCCCGATCAGCAACAAATTGTTTGCTTTCTTAGACAGGAACATCGGGTAGTCCACCAGTTTGTGATTCATGCTCCACCACAAAGATCTCCACCCCAGGTTTCTCTAACAGATGGCTATTTATTGACCTGCTG
>NW_010414416.1:44538-46324 GCF_000710305.1 Buceros rhinoceros silvestris
AGGCACCAGCCAGCTTCATTGTGCTGATCTTCAGCTGCAGGGAGAAACAGATGTGGCAGCTCAGGGTTCTGCTCATCACTTTGCAGTTCGAGCTCCTGGATGTGGCTGTCCTGAGCTGGAAATGGGCTGTAGCCATGAAGATGGCAATTCTGGAAAACACATGGTGGCTCAAAAACCACGTGCGTCCCACCCTCAAAATTGTCTCTATCAGAGGTTAATAGAAAGGGAAGTGATTTAAGGTGCTGTTGGGTGGGCATGTGTAATATCGAGGAGTTTGAGGGCTCCGTAGATGGGTGAAGCTTACAGACGAAGACCTTGCAGAGGCTGCAGACAAGCCTTCCTCTGACTCTGCTGAGCCTTGTTACAACAGGCTAAAAGATGAGAACATGGTGGGCAGAAGCGGGGCTAGGATAAAGTGGAACTATCTGAGGAAGTTACAGATGAGTATGAGAGCTGGGGGAGTTTACAGGAGAAATTTAGCATTGAAATTTGGTGCTGAAATATCCTGGGGTTTCACTGGGCATTGCCAGGAGGCAACTACACATCGAGTGATTGTCAAAGGGACACCAAGCCAAACTGTCACTTCAAAGAGGTCACAGTTGGCACCACGGGATAAGTGAAAACAGGATAAATCTGACAGAGCCCAGAGAAATGTCCCTGACAAGCTCCGAGCCCAAGCCAAGTGCCCCGTGCTGCTGCACGCCGACCAGGAGGCAACCAAGGCACCACCTGCCCCAGACCGTTCCGGTCTCCGTCCAGCTGAGGAGCTCTCAGTGCTGGTGGTTAGGCAGATCAGACCACAACAGAGGAGAATCCTCCTCCAGAGCCACTTCCACCTGCCAGAGCACTGCTGGGTGAAAAAGGGCGTTGAGAAACACTTACCTGCGTGGTGTCTCGGTGTCATTGCAGCCAAAGGCAGCAACTGAGCAACTGTCCCTGTGCCACTGGCGGCTCCACTCCTCTCAGCTAGGGAGGAGAAGGAAAGACTGTGAGACCTGCTGCCTCTCTGGACTTCACGCACAGGTCTGTGGAGCTCGCCTTGGGGCCAGCTTTCGGGATGAAAACGGTTTTCTCGTGGTAACGAAGCCAGGTCAGGATTTGTAAAAAAAAAAAAAAAGCCACGGCAGCTCACTCCTAAATCAAAAACACAGTTACAGCATGTGCTTTGGGAAAGAGCATGAAGGGCCAAAAAATTCAGTTTTTCTTAAGTCAGCACATAAACTCATTGGCTAAGTCTGAAACAGCCGCCTCCGCGGTGGCCACTGAGATTTCTCTGGAGAAGAGAGGGGTAGAAATGTCTTCAAGACGTAATGCAAGTAGCGTGAGCTGAGCTGTTTTAATGCTCTATTTCCCCATCCCTGGGTTTCACTCCAGTGTCGCTCAGTGCTGGGTTTTTATTGATCTCTACATCTGATGCTTTTTCAAAGCCCAGAAGTGAACAACAGCAGCAGAACACAGCGAAAGCCGCTTGAGAACCACTTCCCAGTATTTACACAAAGAGCCTCGGAGCTTTGAGAGCATCTCAAAGCCCCCGCCCGCGTCCCATGGAGACCCTCCATCACTCTGGGGCTGGCCCAGAGCACAGGAAGAGTCTGAGCTTGTGAAACAGAGGTTAGTCAGATGTGACTAAACATCTGGTCATCGTCAGCGTGGGGAGCAGCACTCCAAGAGGGGCGTTTATGGTATTGGCCCATGAACAATTGCTATTTCTTACGAAATTTGAAAGTTTGCTGTGTACAAGGCTGCTTATTGGCTGCCGGTGCTGTTTCCATTGGTTTTCTTTTTC
>NW_010414416.1:46401-48139 GCF_000710305.1 Buceros rhinoceros silvestris
GCTGTGTACAAGGCTGCTTATTGGCTGCCGTTGCTGTTTCCATTGGTTTCCTTTTCCAGCACCCAGCTTGCAGAAGCAGCACTAACAGCACCCAGCAGACACCTCTAGAGACACCCACGGCGGTCTCTACCCTGTCAGCGGCTGGTGCGCTGTGGTCTGCCCTGCTGACAGCTCTGCTGTGGGCCAGGAACGGAACCACCCTGCATCCTCGCTGCCCCTGGGGCTGTCCGGGCTGTTTGCAGTACACCCACATCAGGGTTAAAAAAAATTAACTAGTTCCAGTTGCAGTGATGCTGCTTACAGAGTGTGCACATAAAAAAAAAATGTGTAGCCCAAGCAATTGGGAATTTGCCTCTGCTTGGCAGTGGGGACTCGGTGGCACCTTCGGAGAGCCAGCTGCTCTTGTCAGAGGTGTCTTCTTCGAGGCAGCTGAGCTGGAAAAACGTTGGCCAGAAATGTGTGAATTAGTCAGGAAGTCTGTGAGTAACAGGAAGGGAGGTAGAAAGACCCAGACGGCTGCTGCCGCGTCACGCAGGCTGCGGAGCTCCGTGGAAAATGTTAAGGGCGTTATTCATCCTGCTGCTCCCTGGGGAAACACACTTTCACTGCAAGGCTCTGGGGACGGCATCCACCCTGCTGTTCCACGTCCACGTAGCATGTTCATGCTGGGGAGCCCTCAGATACCACCGTGGGACAAGTGGGGAGTGGGATGATGCTGTGCTGTGCTGTGTCAGCACACGTTCCCAAAGCATTCGGGAGAACGGGATCTACAGGTCTCCTTTGGAGGCAGAGAGAGGATTATTTAATGACACTGCATGGGGTGACCTCCCCCAAACCGCCTCTCCTCCTGGTAAGACAGTAACCCCGGCAATAGCTGGTGCGTACATTCAGCACAGTGACTGTTGAGCTCTCCAGGCAAGCTCAGCCCATGTCAGTGTTGCTCGAGAGCAGAGAAAGCCATGAGACACTGGCCAGGCTGGGGTTCCTCAGCCATGGCAAGGTCTATCGACACAACTGGAGCTCTCCATCAGACCTCCTTGGGATAGCTGCATGGTGCAAGTCCCACTACCCCATGCAGATCACAAGAGCCAACCGTACCCGGACCTTGAATGTGTCTCTGAAGAGCCTTGTGGTGCACATCAGAGTCCTTCACACGCTTTGCACTGAGCTTGGGGGGAGGCAGAGCAGAAATGCTTGAGCATGCACTTTCCTGAAACCAAGGTGGCAGTTCCAGCTTGCGTCTCTGTGTTCAAACCATCAGGTTAATAAATCAAAATAAGCTCTCAGAAGATTTGCCTTCAAAAAAGATTAAAAACATCAGGAGTTTTGCCAGAAATAGTAGTCTCAGATACAGGGTTTGACCCCTGTTTTGCCAAACACACAGAAAACATCCGTGCAGTCGAGCAGAACTACGTAGCAGATTGGATCAAGATGATACTGACCGCATTTGTGGGTCCCGGAGATCCACGGTTCAGGTGAAAAATAAGCAAATTAACATGCAAGCCTTATAAAGCTGGGCTACACATCGATTTATAGAGGGTTTTTATGCCTCTGGTTAAACACTTCACAGATTGCTCTGTTTAAAAGAGCGCAAGACAAAGAACAGGAGCATTTCCACAGCTCAGTGCGAAGCCCACCGGTGTCCGTCGGTTAAATTCGACGCACAAGCACAATAAAAGTGAAGTTGTGCTGACAAGTCAGTATTTCACACAACGACATTCGGAGGATAGTTCAGCAG
>NW_010414416.1:48248-56548 GCF_000710305.1 Buceros rhinoceros silvestris
TCAGCAGGGATGGTAAAACAGCACCTTTTTGCCTGTGCAGCACTAGACAATAAAATTTCAGTATTTGCTCATCACGTGGAGGCGTCACCAGCAAGTTAGAGCCCTGATCATGAAGAGCTTTACAAACACCCAGAAGAAGACCCAGTCCTGGCCAAGAGAAGTTACGCTGACAAAAGCACACCAGAGCCTGGCGCATTTAAGCAGTCAGGTCACCTACAGCCAATCCCGGCCGAACAAGGTCCCTCCACTAAAGGTTCTCTTGCCACTTCCTTTACCCACCTTGATCCCTGTCACTCCATGTGGGATTCCCGGTAAGATGCTGCACACCCCACAGCTCTGATTTGTAGGTAATGACCCCCTGAACGAGGGCTGAGAGAAACGGTGTTTGTTTACCTTGAACAAACATTTGACCTTCTACACGACCCAGATGATGGCTTAAAAAGCGCAACCACCTCTAATTTAACATTTCCATCCCTCGCTCTCAGCTGTTTGCCTTCACGGATGGCCCGTTCCAGCTTCGCTGCTTGAGCGTGATCCCCGTGGAGCACATTGCTGCGGGCAGCTCTCCCAGGGAGCTCCTCCACCTGCTGAGGAGGAGGCGCTGGCAGCTGCCGACAGCAGAGTCTTTTGAAAGATGATGGGCAAAACTCAGTTGTTGTTGCTGAAGTTGTGCGGCTGAGATCTTATCACTCTGGGAAACACGTGGAGGAGATTTAGATAAATACAGACACAGAAAGCAGAGCAGAACATGAGATCTAAAACTACACCCACTAGAGAGAATCTAGCAATGCCTTGTCTCCCGATAAACATGCCGACAGCAGAGTCTTTTGAAAGATGATGGGCAAAACTCAGTTGTTGTTGCTGAAGTTGTGCGGCTGAGATCTTATCACTCTGGGAAACACGTGGAGGAGATTTAGATAAATACAGACACAGAAAGCAGAGCAGAACATGAGATCTAAAACTACACCCACTAGAGAGAATCTAGCAATGCCTTGTCTCCCGATAAACACTGAGCCTGCAGGCACGTCCTTCGGACACGAGTCCTGGAGAGGAGGGATGGCCAGGTAAAGGACACAGGCAGGACTGAAGGTGTGGTTTTAGGCTATCGCTGAGAACTCCTCATTAGAGCCATTATTTATACAACCAATGATCTCCGGGGAACAGCAGTACTCTGGACACGCCTTTCTTTTCGTGCTGTGATGACATCGGCGGAGCCACTCTGAAACTGCACGAGGTACTCCCATGTTTTAACTGGAATGCTATCATAACTTTTTATTTCTTGGCTTCTGTCACTCAGTCAGGAGCATTTCTTACAGCGCTGGGCCACCTTCCAGACATAACATCTACCAAAGGCACTGAGTATGTCCTAGTTTTTCTCAGAATACAGCCCAGAGCAAAATGACTACGGCACAGCAAGTGCGGAGGAGAATCAGCAGCAAGGAGGTCAGATGGTGATTAAAACCAAACCGCAAAAAGAGCAAACCAAAACTGCCTGAACTGTGACCCCAGGAGAAAAGGATTGCGGACAACCAACAAAAGGAGTGACAGAAATGCTTTGCAGATCCAGCAGTGCAGCGCAGCCCTGCGGGACAGCACGTCAGCAGGGCCAGCCCCAGTGTTCCCAACAGCCGGTGCTGCTGCATCAGCATCTGTTTTGTGCCACTGACAGGCAGGAGCCTGGGAACAAGCACTCCATAACTGCACACCAAGGAAAGCACCCATGAGTGGGCTTGGGGCTTCCTCGGCACCAGAAGGAGGAGGCAACATCAACCGCACATCAGCTGACTGACCTAAACCCCAGGCACAGCGAAGGTACCTTCAGCTCTACCTCCCCCCCCCACAGATCACTGTGGGTACACACCTGTAACAAGTGCTTCTTGACCAGGGGCAAGTAAAAACTCCAAGTGCTTCTAGAACTTTATTTTCAAGCACAATCAATGCTCCTGCCAAAGCAGGACCACCCACTTCCCAGGATCCTCCAGCAGTCTGTAGTAATAAGCACCTCCCAGGTGCCGGGTTTATGGTTGGACTCGGTGATCTGAAAGGTCTTTTCTAGCCTAAACAATTCCACGATTCTAAAGGCAGAAGTAGTTCCGTTAATACACGTAACACCTAAGGAGCATAGAGATAAAAACATTCTTGAGCTATTTCTGATGGCACCATTCACATCCCTCTGGGATACTCTATTGTCTGGGAATGCCCAGATTCACCAAGAAGTACCTTAACAGGAGTCTAGCTCCCAGCTCCTACTTCAGATGGACAAAAGATACTCCTCAGTCCTCCGAGCAAGGAGAGGAACTTCTTCACCATCATCCAAAAGCCCCTTCTCCTCCTACAGGTAGGAAAACTCCCTTCCCTTCTGCCCTCCACTGACCAGCCTCCATGGAGCCGTTCTCAGCCCCCAGCATCCCTGATTAAAGGCAACATTATCACCTCACCACCCCTCTGACAAAGAGGAATTACAAAGACTGAAATAGGGAGCGATGGTAGAGCAGAAGAATCCAGAGGAATCGGCTACCAAAGATCAGTGCAGGCTGCACCTATGCCTTACATCTGCATTCTTCCTCTTCCGAATGGTCCTCATCCTTCTTTCCAAACAACAACAGGGATCTTTTTCAAACATCAGCCATGGGGTTCAGACCTCTGGGTGCCCGTTCAGGTGTAAAATCTTGGCCTACTGTTCAGCCGGCTCATTACCACAGAACAATAGCCAGGGAATTGGCCATTGTTCAAAGAAATCACTTACCAAGGCCGTGCCCAGTAAAAACAAACAGCGCAAAGTTCTGAAGTCTATGAAAGGAGGATTAAGGAAGAAGGATGTTGTTGTAGTTAATGTGTAAGATTAAGAGATGAGAGATCTGGCTTTTATTAAAGGGACTCTCCCTGGGAGAGCTGTAGAAAATCCCTTTATTTTCATTTTCCCCTGAATAAAATGGGAATAACACTATTTTCCCAGCCGGGGAAGATGTTTTGGTCACTTGGGCCCTAATGCTCACAACGCCCACCACCCAAATGTCTATAAAGCTCAAAGTGAAAGAAAGAAAACCAGCTCAGCCAACCACATCCGACTGACTGGGTTTCCAAACTCAAACAAATTGACTTTCATCCAACTTCCAAACCCCAAACCGACTACACACCATTAAGCTAAGAAAAAGCATGAGAAATGGATAATTTTCTGGAGAGGCTCGAAGCCCCAGGAGAGGGGCTGGGGACGAGAGCACCTCCTCAACTGTGACGCACGGCTGCACCCATGACAATCTCATCAATTCTGCACCACATCCCAGGGGTGGCTGGAGCCTGGGGCACGCTCCGCACCCTCCCGCTGTCCCTCTCCTGCCCTGCACGCCCAGGCGGGTGCTGGCTCTCCAGGCATTAAACTGCATTTCTGCAGCTGAGCCCCCCTCGGTCCCGCAGTGCTCCCCACATCTGGCGTTTCAGCCTCTCCAGCAAGACGAGCGGCTTTGCAGCCTCGGGGCTGGGTAGACCAGGGGGTTCTGAGGAAAGGCTGAGCCCACGGGTGAGCTCTGCGAGATGCGGGTGTGCTGGGAGGGGACAGGACTGCTCTGTTGATGCCCTGCTGGACTGAAGGGCACCCAGGGCTTCATTTCCCACATTTCTGAGGAAATTTCTTTATGCTTTGCAAAAGGATGCAGCACAGAGCCACGCTGCTCCGGAGCCTGGTGCTGTGCTCGGTCTGACACGTCACAGCTGGAACTGCTACCCACTGCTGTGAGAAAGGGCTTTCAGTCACAAAGAAAGGACAAAAAACAACAAAAAAAAAAATCACTTCAAGCTTGGCAAAGCCTCGGAGGAAATGTTCAAGGCAGCCCGTTTCTCCCACGCATCCCCTGCATCACAAGGTTATTATTATTATTACAATTTCAGATCACAGACAAACAGCTTTTAGAACATGCAACGGGTGACTGCTTCGGCTTTTAAAGATTGGCCGAGATGTTGCGGATGTTAAAAGGGGCCACGACACACCCATAACATCTCCTTTCCCGTTCCCATCAGCAACACCATGCGATCCCCTGTAAAGTCAAACCACGTGCTGGAGCATTAGCGATACCTGGGGGATAGGCTGGGGCTGCCAGCGTGCAGTGCTGTGCATTGGTCAAGCAAGACGGAACACAAAGGAGAAGCGTATAGAACAAACGCTCTCAGATAATCGCTCTCCAAGCAGCGGCTGTGCGTTGAATCCAAACCATCCTACCACGTTACTACCCAGAACAGCGGCTGAGAAATCCAGACAAGGAGTCAGGAGGCCTCCTGCTCCTCGCA
Source organism: Buceros rhinoceros silvestris (assembly GCF_000710305.1). Taxonomy (NCBI): domain Eukaryota; kingdom Metazoa; phylum Chordata; class Aves; order Bucerotiformes; family Bucerotidae; genus Buceros; species Buceros rhinoceros. Next base: position 52,530 of record NW_010414416.1, read on the forward strand.
CCCTGGGCCAGCTGCTCATGGAGCATCTTCACTCTCCTCTCAGAGGTCCAGGATCTCTGCGGTGGGTGGGGAGGGAGGAGATCTCCATTCAGCCTTGGCCTTGCAATATTTCAAGTATTCTCCTCATCACTGCAGTTTCCTTCACAAGCAACTCAAAATGAGCTTTTGGTGATGATCTGAGGCTTGTCATCACTCCTGCCGCAACACAGGTGTCCACCAAATCTCACAGTTGGTGTAACAGAACCAAAAACACCCCCATCCCACCCTGGTTTTGGTAACTCGTGTGTTACCCACGCCACAGGCGCCTGTCCAGGCAGCCCCCGCAGCGCTCCGGACACCTCTTCCTCCCCTCCCCGGGGAGCAGGGCTCTGGAAGTGCTACCTGGCTGCCTCACTGTGGACAGCGTGAGTCACTGGGAGGAGGGGAGCGGAAGGAGTCCGCACGCTTCCAAACGCTCCGAGGCACGCTCTCATGAATCAAACAGCTGAAAATAAAACCCATCTGCCAGATAAGTGGGGCGAGGGTTGCGAATGTGCAAGATGTTGGAGTAAACTCATGTTTTATGAGTCTTCCTTCCTTCCTCTCCTCCCTCCTCTTCTTTTTTTTTTTTTTTTGGGCTAAACTCACAAGGTGGGACATCACTTGTGAGCTTTAGTAACCCAGCTTGGGCAAGTGGCCACGGGCCCGGCTGTGACAGGACTCACTCATATTGCCGGGGGCCACAGGACTGATGTCAGCCTGTGACTCGGCAGCTCCCACCCTGAAACCCAAACCCCAGGAGCTCTCTGTTCCCAGCCACCCATGAGTGCTGCCTCTCGCATCACACTGGTGCTGCTGCTGGGTTTGTCTGCGTTGCGCTCCCCGTCCGGGTTCAGCACGGACGGGCTGTGCCAGCAGCGCACGTGGACAATGAGGAGGAAAAGGAGCCGTTCCTGGCATGTGCCATGGCCCAGCTTGCCCTGGTGCATGGAGAGGGGCCAGTGTCAGCCACTGGCATGTCCTCCCACCACAGTCCCTGCTCCTGGTGACCCCTCCACGTGAGCCCATCTGGCAGGTCTGGCTCCTGGACACCTCCTGCTCCCACCAACATCCTGGCAGCTCTTTTTTTTTTTTTTTTTCAAACTAAACCCAGGAACCAAATACAACATGTGGCACAGGTGGTCCCCGAAGGCCATAAGGACCCCTATGTCAAGGACCAGGTGCAGTCATCAGGTACCTGCCTTACCTATGGCAGCAAATCACAGACTGAAGGAGATCTCTTCGACTAAGAGACCCCTCAGGACACTGATGTCTTGGGGAGGTGCAGGGACCACGTACCGCATGCCCGCATGGTGCAGGGGAGGGCTTGTCCACAGCTCAGTTCCATGCCAAGCGCAGGAAGGAGAGAAGCCTTGTGCTGCTGCAGGCGGGCAGAGCCAGAGGCACGTTGACACGGGAAGAAATGGGCATTAAATATCCTGGGGTGGTTTAAGCCAAGTCTGGTAAAGCAAAAGCAAAAAAACCCACAGATCCCACTTCTCTCCAACCACACACCAGTGAAGTTTCAGATTCAAAAGGCCACGCAGGAACACCATGGCACGGCTATGTCTCTCCATCACCAGCATCAGGAGATCATCATCATCAGGAGATGAGGCAGGAGAAGGCAGCTGCCCGCGCAGGGAGCGGGGCAGAGCGTCCAGCAGCGTGCTACTGGCAGCAGTGCCAGCTGAGCAGGGCAGTCCAAGGAGCTGGGCAGGCTCGCTGCCAAAAGCCAGGGCAGGCAATAACCGTCCAGGCGCTCTAACCCCGATACCTGCCCTCCCGGCTCCAGTCTTCAGCAACAATAAATGCACTGGAGGAAAGCCTTCCCACCGTGGCAAGGTGAAAGACCGGTCCACAGGAACGGGCGGGGGTTTAATGTCAGCAACCACACGCCCAGGTCCAGAGCTGACGCACGCTGCCGGCACATCAATGAGCCGGCGGGTACATGTTCGTGAGAGCCTGTCTGCTCGCCCCAGCTCACTGGCAGCCATGTCCCCGGAGTCCCAGTACCGTGGGGCTGTTCCCACTGCCAGCCCTCAAACCACCCTTCTTTCCCCTAAAGCAGCCTGGATTCCCCCCGCAACTCATGGACTCAGGGGACAGGAGGCCAGTGGTGGAACCCATCGGGTTCCCAACCAGCCTGGAGAAAGGGTCACAGGCGAGCATTTATGGCCCAGGCACCTGATCCGGTCACTCTTGTGAAGGCCGTGAGTGTGGAAGGCTCTGGAGAGCCCTCCTGTGTCTGGAGCCTCCAACCAAGCAGCACCACACCGGCAGGGGGGAGCGGATAAACCGTGAGATCCAAGGGGAGATCAGGCTGCAGGTGATGTTTTGTTCCACGTAACACAGCATTGCTAAGCTGCAGTCACCCATCCCACCAGCCGCTAATTCTCAGGCCCTAGAAAAATCCTCCCGTATGGATCAGGAGGGGCTCTGCAAAGGCTGCTGCTGACCCCCAGGTTTTTCCTTCCTGATGCTCCATCACACGCTGGGATTTAAGGCCGAGCTCCCCTCTGCAGCAGGTTACCCCCTTCCCTCCTCCTGGGAACACCACAGCGGTGGCTGTGCCTTTGCCCGCAGCAGAGGTCCCAGCTGGACCCTTCTCCCACACAGCAGCTGTGAGCCCCCGTGAGCATCGTCTCCAGGACAGCGCGGGAGGGAACAGGGCTGGGACAGTGGGGATGCTGGAATGCAAAGCTGGGGCCACAAAGCTCGGCTGACAGGCACTGCCTGCAGTGTCGGCAGGGACCGAGTGTGACGTAGGACTGCGTGGAGCTCTGCAGAGACCTTTGGTCTCCCCAGCCCAGCAGAAGCACTCACTGCCGCCACATGAAGAAGGAGACAAAGGTGGCCCAGGCACAGGACAAGGAGTCACAGCTCCAGCTACACCCCTTCCCACCCCAGGTACCCAAGTGCAGAGTGACGATGCAGGACCTGGACTTGTTCCCATCACCACACCCATCAGGGGTGATGCCAGCTGCCAGCACAGCCAGTGACACAAGGGCATGAGTGACACGGTGGCACAAGGGCTGGGATGCCTCAGGTGCCTCCTTCTCTCCCTGTCTCTCCTGGCGCTCCCGAGAGAGCAGCAGTGAGCCAAACCTAAGGCAAGAGGAGGAGGAGGAGGGACTTTCTCCCCTTCCTCCACACCAAGGCGCTGAATCCCAGCTGTGCCAACCAGAGGGGGTTACTTCAGTGCGGAGGACATCTTCCCACCTCCCGTCAGCTGCCAGGGCGTCTCTCATCCTATGCCCCAGTTTTGGAAAGTGAGGATCAGTCTTTTATCCATGCTGCCTGCTCCCAGCCTGCCCACGCGTGCGCCCCACCAGGCTCCTTCTGACGCCGAGCTGCAGCTCGAGATCATCCCAATTACAGAAGCGAGGCTGTCACCAATTCAGATCCACGAGTGAGATGAGAAGAGTAACGGTGTCACCGAGTGTCTGCAGGAACAAATTTACAAACCTAATCACCTCCCGGCATAGCCGGGCTGCCAGCGCCTGGAGCAGGGTGCGGGGCTGGGGGGGAAGAAGAAAGATTTTGGGACTCTTCGAGAATATTAATTCACACCAAAAGAAATCAGATCTGTCCTTGCCTGTAATCAGTGGCAGAGTGGAGATCCTGAACTGGAATATTAATGCAAGCGCTCCATGGGAGACGGAAACCTCTCAACCACCTCTCAAATTATGAGAATTAAACGTTAGAAGAGCAGCACAGCGAGCTGCAATGCGGTTGTGTTGGGAGGAGTCTGCTGAAAGAGGAGGCTGAGAAATTCAGGAAAATTCAGCATCGCTGCCAATGGGTAGTGCCCAGGATTCTGCCCCGCCAACGCACAGCGCCCGCGTCCCATCCCCATCGCCTCCTGAAGAGGAACAGGATTAATTCACGACAACCCAAGAGCGACCCTTTGGTGCTCGGCTACTGAGGGAAACTGAGACCTCTATGATTGTAACCTGTGAAATGAAACTACCCCCGTTAAAATGAACCTTTTTTTTTTTTTT
>NW_010414416.1:56619-57617 GCF_000710305.1 Buceros rhinoceros silvestris
ATTATAGTTCCGCCGTTAAAGTGAACCTGTTTTTTTTTTTTCTGGTATTACAGCTAAAAAAAGTTGATCTGCTGTCACGTTTTTTAGCTGAACACCTTTGCAGCAGGCAGGTCAGCAGCACAGCTTAATGTTTGTGTGTACTCAGCAGATAGATACGCTGAGAGCTGCACGCGAAATCGCGAGTCGATGTCTGAGGCTGCCGTCAACACTCTGAAGGCATTCAGCAAGGACTCAATCCTGCCCTGTCACTTACATGACAGATCTCCTTAATTAACTAGTTTGCTGGCAGAGAAAATGAGTGACTGGATGAATGAGAGATAAATTGGCTTCCTTTGTTATTAGCATCCCTATTGTTTTCTTATATATCAGGTTAATTTAACATTAATGACAGTGAGGATTAAAAGCCTCAATTACTTGTGGGCGGCAGGGACCCAAGCGACTGCCAAGAAGCTCCAGGAGATGCGCTGGACCACGGCTGGGCCTGGAGACCCACTGCTGCTGCCGAAAGGCAGAGCCTGTGTGGGGCCCCCAGGTGCGGGGAGCTGCTCACCTCCCCGCTGATGCAGCGGCGTCCCTATGAACATCATCGCCGGGGGTGATCCAGGGACCGCGGCGGGGGTGAGGGCTCGGGGTGGTTCCTCCAGGCAGTCGGTGGGGTGTGGGGGTAATCGGAAAAAAAATGTAAAACTCATGGGTTGAGATAAGAACAAGCTAATAATTAAAGTACAATAATACAGGTAACAATAGCAATAGTAATGAAAAAGAGTCTAACAAAAGGCGATAGGAATACACCCCAAGGAAAGACAAGTGATGCGCAATTGCTCTCCACCCACCGACCGATGTCCCAGCAGCCATCCGCCTGTCAGCTCCCCCCAGTTTATATACTGGGCAGGGTGGCTTAAGGCATGGAAAAACCCTCTGGTAAGTGGGGGTCCGCTGTGCTGGCTGTGTCCCCTCCCAGCGACTTGTGCTCCTGCACCCCAGCTAATCACGGCGGG
>NW_010414416.1:57861-60006 GCF_000710305.1 Buceros rhinoceros silvestris
TGGTGCATCAGGGATGGGTGATGCTGGACACACACGTACCCCCCACCCCGCAGCCTTGGGAATCCACCCCGCGACCCCCACCGCGACAGCCGGGCTGCACCCAAACAAAACCCGTCAGATCCCTAAAACCAAGTGAACAAAGCTAGGAACAAACAAAATAAAATAAATAAAGCTAAAATTAAACAAAACTAAAATACTTAAAAATAAAATTTAAATAAATAAAAATAAAACACTGAGCAGTTCTGACAAGCTGTGAACAGACCAAGAAGAGAGAGGACAGGGCACCTGACTGGACTCAAGAAATGAAGGAAAATTTGAATTACCGCTACATCCTCACATTGATGAACCGCGGGACCCGCCAGTGAGGGACCCTGCACCCTTCCTGCACAACCTGCAGCATTGGAGCCCCACTGCCTGGCGGTGGGCGGGTGCCCAGAGCACCCCCAGCCCAGCCCAGCCTGCAGAGGAGCTGGAGCTGCCACGCTTGGTTTTGGCTAAGGAGATAGTTTCTGGTTCATGTCCCCGTAACAAATGCAGGATTTCCGATACACGCCACATTTTTTTCCTTCAACAAGTGGCTGTGAAGCTTTGTCAGCCCTGTCAGCACCAACACAGAGGAAGAAAATCCTGCCTGAGCTGAGAGAAGCAGAACTACCACCCCAGACCCACCGGCATGAGGCTGGGAAGCTCGGCTGTGCTCACTGGAATCCCTCAGGATTTATCCAGGCATGCACCAAAGCTGGATTTGGCCCAAAACTCAGGGAAAAGGAGAGCGTTCAGCAAGCGTTCCCCCAAAAGAATGAAGCTGACCAACACAAGAGGCCAAGCCCACGGCATCGCTGCTGCCCTCAGCACCCACCCTGCTCCTGTACGACAGATTGCCCCCCTCCATCGCCCAGACTACCAACCAACCCAGGAGAAAAGCCTTTCCCCTCGGGCTGGGACCGTTCACCACCATCCCCTGTGAGCACAGCCATGGCAGCATCTCCTCTCCCTCCTGGGAATGTGGTCCCCTGGCTCATACTGACGTTGGGTGTATCCTGCACTTAAAACACCTGGGGTTATACACTCACTGTTACAAGCAGTATGTCCACAGCGGTGTTCCTCTGACTCCAAGTCCTCGCCCGTGACCCGCTGCAGGCAGGCGGACCTCACATACCATTTCCTTATCTTTTTTTGTTTTAAATCATGGAGCATTTCCCCATGCTCGGTACCCACCTCCTAAGGACCTTCTTTCTCTTCAGCTGTATCCAACTGCACCTGCCCAGGTGCCCTTCCTCACTCCTCATCCCCCCCAGCCCACAACCACCAGCCACAGAACTGACCCACCTGCGCGCTGCGCTCTCCCCTCTGCTGCTTTCACAGCTGACCAAACGCTTTCCTCCAGCTCTGAGAAGTCCTGGCTAAGTTTCTAGCTAAGACTAAAGAATCACCCTCAGAGATGTAAAAGAGCATGGAATGGTTTATTGAAAAGTCCAACATTTTCACGGAGCCCATGACACATGGAGGGGTTTTGTCTGTGTCTGGTGAAGTCAGTGTCCTCTCCAGCTTTCTGCATCGAAAGGGAGGTGAGCATCTCTTCCAGGGCCACCCCAGCTGGGTGGGCACGGAGGCACAGGGCAGGGACTGCCCTGTTGTCACCCACAGCTCTTCAGACCAGCACATCTGCACCATCAGACCTCCCCAGAATGCTAGTATAACCACAGTTCAAACTGTGCTCTGTGAGTGTTGGCAAACTGCACCTCCTTACCCCCCTAAGGTGCCACTGGCTGTTTTCAGCACCTTCGAGCAGGACTCATACTGCTTATTCCTATTCGTTCCACGACAATCCCCAGTGAAAACGCCACACCTCTCCGTGAACACAGTGTGCTTCCTCTGCTCTTCCTGCAGCCTCCTGAGCATTGCTCCGTGGAAAGGCAGCATCTCCCTCAGAACCCACTGCTGGAGCGTTGTCACAGCCTCAGAGCCACGAGAGACACCATACACACCATGTCCATCTGGCACGTCTGGTCTCATCATATAAAGAATTCCTCCTCCTCCTCCTCGGCTCTGCCCACAGGGCTGGCCTGCAGCGTCTGCCAGGGGAAGCCCGACACTCTGTGCCTGGCTCCTTTACTCTTCTTGGCTGCAGCAACCAGCAGCCGC
>NW_010414416.1:60203-61665 GCF_000710305.1 Buceros rhinoceros silvestris
CATTCACAGGGTTCGCCACAGCGAGCCCAGTATCAACGTTGGTCTCTGCTGCCCGCCAACGCTCGTGGCTCTCCTGGAGAGAAGCCTGCAGCTTGCTGCTCACCTGCCCGCGGAGGGAGGTGGCATCCCAGTCCCACCACGGCCGGGCTGCTGGACCACTGTGGGAAGCGCAGAAGGGCCTGTGGAAGTCATCGCCAGCTTCACTTTGGTCAGGTTTTGTCCTGCCCTTCATGGCTCTGAACTCCTGGCTTCTCTGTCTGGGATTATCCCTCATCACAGGGTGAGGGGCTGGGGCAGAGTCCTGCAGGAGTTTTTTGCTGCCCGTGTCGCTGTGCTGAGAGGGAAGCCCAGCATTTGCTTCATGGAGCTTGGGGCTGTCTTGAACCTGTTGAAGAAAAACCATGAAAAACTGGGTTGTGAGCTGACTGTAACCCCGGGTCTCTCTCCTGTGACAGGCAGCACCACGTTAGCCTCAGCTCGGTGCTTCACAACAGGCCAGAAAGCAAATGAAGCCTTCAGAACTATCCCAACCGCCATGGAGAACAGTGATGTGCACGGGGCAGCTCCGGTCCCAAAGCTGGAGCACGACGCCTGTCCCTCGCCTGCAGCACATCACAGAGCATCAGCTCAGCACGGCGGCTTTGGCGGGGTTTTATCGACAGCACCTCTGGACCGCAGCCTGGTCACCACTAAACCTTTAGAGGCTGAAATCCTTCAGAGGCTAAAAATCTGCCTTCAAACGTTTATAAATGACTCAGCCGAATCAGAACAGGCTGCTGCGACCATTCGCTCAGGCAAGGAAGGGGTTAAAGTAGTGCTAACGCTTTCACTTTCAGGCAGGCAATATTGATGTGAACTCTCGATATGAAAACATCCCGAGGACCTGTGCTTGTGTTTGACAGCAGCACCAGCACTGCTGTCCACAAACTCATAAGAAAACAAGCCAAGTCTTACAGAACCGTCTGGTTGGAGAGACCTTTAGGATCATCGAGTCCAGCCACTCACCCTGCACTGCCAGGATTCCTGAACCCTGTCCCTCAGCACCACACCCACACAGCTGTTAAACCCCTCCAGGGATGGGACTCCACCACCTCCCTGGGCAGCCTGTTCCAGTGGTCCACACCTGACCCTCCTCTTCTCCAGGCTAACCCACCCCACTTCCTCAGCCACTCCTCATCAGACTTACTCTCTAGACCCTGCACCAGCTTCTTTAAAAAACTTCCACTTTGAAACAGTTCTGCTTTCCTAAAAAAAAAAAAAAAAAAAGAACGCACTCTGGAAAGAAATTCTTCCTAATATCCAACCTGAATATCCCCGAGCGCAACTTGAGGCTGTTTCCTCTTGTCCTGTCACCTGGGAGAAGAGTCCGACCCCCACCTCACTACAACCTCCTCTCAGGTAGTTGTAGAGAATGAGAAGGTCTCCCCTGACCCTCCTCTTCTCCAGGCTAACCCACCCCACT
>NW_010414416.1:61855-62723 GCF_000710305.1 Buceros rhinoceros silvestris
AAAAACTTCCCCTTTGAAAAAGTTCTGCTGTCCGAAAAAAAAAAAAAAAAAAAGAACAACCCCCTCCTCTCCCAGCACCACGGCCACCTACCTGGAGCAGAATCGTGTTTCCCTCATAGTCCTGCGTTTGCCAGCGGGTGCTGCTGATGGGCACGCAGGGGTGAGGCAGGAGAGGCACCAGCTGCCCCATCTCTCGCACCCTGAACTGCAAAGCTGACGAGTCCCTCGGCTCCACAGCCACCCCGACGGGCAGCTGCTTCAGGCAGAGCTGCACGGCCACGGCCGGGCTCGCCTGCAGCACAAACACGCAGAAGGTCGTCTTCTGCACCGCCGCCTCCCTCTGCAGGATCATCTCGTAGAGCCTCACCGCGTCCTCGTAGTTGTCGAAGCTGCAGTAGAGGGTGACGCGCAGGACCTCGGGGCCGCAGTGCACCCGCCTGATGCCCCACACAGGCATCTGCTCGTCCAGGCCATAGAAGTCCTGGTGATCTGGGGCGTAGGGGCGGCTCTGCCCATTAGCAATCTGGGCACGCTGGTAGCGCCAGGGTGGACGCTGGAATTGCTCATGGACCTGGACAATCCGTTCTTCTCCCAAGTCCTCGTGCAGGAAAAGCAGAACAGACATTCCGGGGAAGCCGCAGCTTCTCTTACGGTATCTCTGGTAGTATTTCAGTGGAGTAACCCGCTCAGACACCAGGAAAAGGCGAATGTCCGGGCAGATCCACTCCAAAAGCCGGTCCAGAGTTTGCTGCAGAAGCATCGACTGTCCTGAATTGGCGAGGAGATGCACAGTCATCAGGGAGTCTGCTCCGTCATCCATGGCAAGGGGTCTCAATGAAAAAAAAAACCACCATAAAAAACCTTGTAG
>NW_010414416.1:62822-67094 GCF_000710305.1 Buceros rhinoceros silvestris
GGTGCCTCCTCTTCTCTTCTGCTGCCACTGGAGCCTCAGTAACACACGGGGTGACTCTAAGCCTTCAGCAGGGTGAACTCAGTCTCCTACAGGCTTTGCAGTACCTGGGTGAAGCATGCAGGGATGCTCGGTTCACAGACATGAGGAGGCAGGCGAAGAGCGACAAGGCATTACGTGCCTGGTCCCAGGTCCCTGGCCACTCACACCGCAGCAGGGCTCGGCCGGAGGCTCATTGTTCAAGACTCCAGCTCTGGTCCCTGTTAACCCACGACCGACAGGTCCAGAAACACCTGCACGTGCCGCTGCCCCTGCCCTTCACAGAGTGCTGAGACGCTGCGGCCGCAGCTCTCCACGCTGAGGTCACGCCATAAGGACGCTGCCCTGTCAGCAGCGCAAACGGACACTCCGGGTCGCGCTGCATCCCACCAGTGAGCGCCTCGGTGCGATGGCCAAGGCCATGTGGCGCTCAGCTCTGAAAACCTCAGCGTGTTTCCTGCAGCTTGTGATCTCGGCGGGTCGCGCCCTTCTGGGGCGTGCAGATAAGCTGTTCTGTACGCACCAGGAAGGAAAACAGACTAACAAAAGAAAAAACCCCGTGTGAGCCCACAGATAACAATGAGGGCAGATAGGGATCGGCCTCAGGAAAGAGGAGCTTTGGGAACAACCCTCCACTCCCAGCTCCCAGCTCGGCGGTCGTGGCGCAGGTAGTCCCCACCTCACTGGGAAAGCAGGTCCTGGGTTATCACACACAGCCCGCGGGAGCTGGGGGCCAGGCTCACCCCTTCCTCGTGAAATCATAGAACCATTTTGGTTGGAAAACCTCTTCAGGCTCATCCAGTCCCCCTGTTCCCCAGCACCGCCAGGTCCCCACTGAGCCCTGTCCCTCAGCACCACCTCCACACAGCTGGGAAACCCCTCCAGGGGTGGGGACTCCACCACTGCCCTGGGCAGCCTGGGCCAGCCCTGCACAATCCCAACGGGACAGAAATGGTGCTTAATATCCAATGGCTAACACCCACAGCTCCTCGTTTTAATTTTAACACTGAGATCCCGTGTAATCAGCACCCTTAAGCCACCAGCTTTTTCCTTTTCCTTGCTCTTTGGATTTATGTGTTGGTACTTGGTGTCACTCAGTTCTGTGGACTGTAATAGGAAGGCTGAAGACACACCGCTTTCCAGACCTCTTTGAGTGTCTAGACAATAAATCACACTGTCTCTTCATCTCCTTTATTTTGCCAGCACAGGAGCAACACATTCGAGCCAACTCCCATTTCCAGGCAGTATTTAAACCAAACCTGGGGCCCAACACCTCTCTCTGCTGACAGCCCCATCTCCCTCTCAGACAGCCCAGCACACAAAGCACGGGGAGAAATCCCAGCTTTAAGTCTATAATTCGAAACTCTGAACTAACTATTTTTAATACACCCCTACTTTTATATTCAACAGAGCCAAATCTGCACTGTCTAAAGGTCCAAGTAGCCGTGCCTCAGTTTCCTTTGTGGGAAGATGACTGTCGCTGGTAGAAATACACATTAATGCCTTAAAACCGCACTGTCACGGTCAACATGCAATAAAAAGGCAACTAGAAAATGAGCAAAACCAGTTAATTTGCTCTGATAGAAATCCGCCAGCCAGACTCCTGAGAAAGTCCCAGCAACTGCTGGGAGGGAGACCGTAAAACCCAGCCTGGGGACAATAGCAGGAAGAGAGCGAAGAGCAGAGCACGAGTGCTCGGAAGGTGAGAACGCTCTGGATGAGCTCTAAACACCACAGTGTTGCTAAAAGATGGAAAGGGAAATGATTCATCAGCTCTTTACTGCAGGGCAGGGCCAGCAGTGTGAGGAAAAGAGGAAACCTGCCTGCGCAGGAACACACCGCAGCTGAGGGACATACTTGGGGATGGGTTTGAGGCTGGAAGCATGAGCTGCATGTCAGGATCCCCGTTGTGGCAGGTGCTGGACACCCCAGAGAGAACCACAGGATCGCTCAGGTTGGAAAAGCCTTTTAAGTTCATTGAGTTCCCCCACTCCCCAGGCACCGCCAGGTAGAGGAAACCTGCCTGCGCAGGAACACACCGCAGCTGAGGGACATACTTGGGGATGGGTTTGAGGCTGGAAGCATGAGCTGCATGTCAGGATCCCCGTTGTGGCAGGTGCTGGACACCCCAGAGAGAACCACAGGATCGCTCAGGTTGGAAAAGCCTTTTAAGTTCATTGAGTTCCCCCACTCCCCAGGCACCGCCAGGTCCCCCCTGCCCCCAGCTCGTCAGGGACAACCTCAACTTGAGGCTGTTTTCTCTCGTCCTCTCGCTTGTTCCTGGGGCGAAGAGACCAACACCCACCTTGCTCCAACCTCCTGTCAGGGAGTTGTTGGGAGCGATTGCCAGGGGCTGGGAGCCAAGGACAGGGGCACCCCGTCTCAGGTGACAGTGCAGGGCATGTGCACAGCAGCTGCAGAGCCAGGGCTGGTGAGCCGGGAGGGGTCAGGCCAGGACATGGTGCAGACCCCTCGTCTGCCTCCAGCTCCCAGCGGTTTCCAGAGGGGCCGGTGCCTCCCACAGAGGCTGCTGAAGGTGACCAGCATCCCTCCTGGGGAGAGCTGGGGTCTGACGTAGCTGCCATCTATTTCAAGCGTCACCAGGTTTCACAACAGCCAAATAAGCCTATGCACCAAAAGGGCCCAATCCTGCCCCTGCCACCGTGCCGCGTTTCCTCTGCGAGCAGCGCCCGTGCTGTGGTGGGATGGGGGAGCAGTCTCACCTGGGAGCTCTGCCTGATGGTGCTCCCTGCAGAGGAGTTTCAGGCCTGGTTCTTGGACCCACGAGCTCTCCAGCAGCTCCAGGCCAGGGGGTACCCACCACTCGTACCACGAGATGAACCGAACCTCAGCTTCAGCACCCTCCGGCAGCGGAGCGCTCGGCTCCTCTTCCACGCTGAGATCTGAATGTCCACGGGGAAGGGCTCAAACCAGGCTGCCCACCCTCGGACAAGGGTGCTCTCATGCCCCCGCTGCTGCAGCCGGGTGAGCTCGGGCCTCCCCACCCACCGCTTTTCTCAGAGGTGCCAAGGTCACGGTGGTCAGAGCGAAGCGCTGCCTTCTGCTGGGTCTTGTCAGAGAAGGAAAGTGCTGGTTTCGCTCCGGTCCCCGAGCACCACGAGTCCTTGGCTTCCTCTCCGCTTCCCTTTCCCCCAGCTTTCCAGTCCGGCTGCCAAACGGAAAAGCACGTTATTCACAGTGACCTGCTAAACACGCCAGCAAAGATTTCTCTAAGAGATTAGTGGAGCAGCAGTTCCACTGTACGCGAACAATCACCGCTGAGGGGAGGAGTGGAAACATGAAAATTCTGATACGATGCTAAAAAAACCCCGTACTGGAGCCCCGTCCCCCCGGGGAAGCGACTGGCAGTGCAGCAGAACGAGCCTGCTCTGTGTTTAAAATCTTACAGCGGAAAAGGCACAGCAAAATAATTAAAAATTCCTTTTCATAATGAATTCTTAAGAAGTGCCTCGTCCTGGCGGTGCTCAGAGCCCTTCGCTCTAGCTGACACCAACAAGACTGATGATGCTTCACAGGATTTAATAAGGTCGTGGTAACATCTGTAAGGATTTCGGCTTTGTGTAGCGGCACGTAATTAACTTCAGAGCGGCTGGTTGTGAGCCGCCTCGGCAGCTTGGGAGCAGCCCTGGGTACACACAGGCAACCCGGGGCTTACCGACTTCTTCAAAAGATGTGTTCGTTTTACTCCAATCTCAAGCTCTGCCTGTAACAAGGACAAAAATACTAATGACAATCGTCTACAGCACAGACAGTGCAGAGACAAAAACCAGGGTTAAGGTCTTAGGTGGATGCAAAAAGCTTTTCAAAGGGTTTGGCTCTTGCTCCAAACCTTGCGACTCCATCATCCCTTTGGAGGAAGGTAAAACTCCAGTGCCCAAGTGAGCAGAAACCCACCTAACCTACTGCATTTATTTAAGCAGAAACGTCCCCCAGATGGTTCTGGTTTCTTCTTTTTAACCAGCTAACAAAGAGGAAGAATCTGTCAGCAGAGACAGCAAACACCACACGCTGCACGCTACAAGTCTGGAGCCAAGCACAAAGAAAAGGGAAAAAGAAAAAACCACAGGGAAGAAGCAGCTGTGAAGAGGAGGGGGCTGGGGACAGTGCTGCAGGCTGTCTTACCCGGGGAGCTGCCAGGAGGGCTGACCCTCAGCCGCTGCCGGCAGCCGCAGCGGTGCAGGAAGATGCACATCCCATGGGCGGGACCAACAAGTG
>NW_010414416.1:67164-78835 GCF_000710305.1 Buceros rhinoceros silvestris
CTCCCGGCAGCCGCAGCGGTGCAGGAAGCTGCAGCTCCCATGGACGGACCCAGCAAGTGGAGACTCTAGCTGTGGGAAACACTCTGCAGGGCGATGCACGGACAAGATCAGAGTTTGGAGACTTGTAAGAGATAAAACAAGCTCAAGTGAGAGTAGTTTCTCCTGGCCCTCTGCCGCGGCAGCTGGGGGTCAGGCACACACTGGAGGGACAGCTGGGAGCAGCCCTCCACTCTGTTCCCCTCCACGCCTGGTGACCGTATTCGCGAACGGGTCATCCTCGAGCAACACGGGCTTTGGTGCAAGCGCACAGCTGGGAGAGCAGCACCCAGAGAGACGAGGGGCATCACTGGCCATGGACCTGCCAACACCCACGTTCAACCTGCCAGAGCCTTTGGGGCAACCAGGCTTTTACCGTCAGACCTGAGGGATCTCTCAGGGCCAGCAGAGCCTAGGCTGGGGATGCAGTTTCCAAAGACACACCAGCTTCAGCAGGCTCTTGGAAACCCCCCACGAACCGGGAGTTCCATGGGCTGATCTCACAGCTGCCACCTCCAAACAAGCCCCCGTTCTGCTGAAGCACAGGGAGAGCCTACGGGGAGAGGGAGGATGCTGCCGGCCCCTGGAAGGGCGCTGGGCAAAGCTTCGCCCTTCAGGGCTTCCTAGTAGGAACAAACATGTCATCAACAGGCACTGCCTGGCCTTGCCTGGCTCCGGACATCCCACCACGGCCACACACATGGCAAGTTTGTGAGGTGTGAGTTTCTGCAGCTCACCCGATGTGGCTTTTGTGTTCAGCTCCAACTAGAGCCAGGCTGCGGGTCCTCAGCAGGTTACGGATGCTTGCAGCAACGGATTCCTCCTCAGTCTTCAGTTTGGTTAAAATACTTCAAAATAAACCGCAAGCACTCGATACACCAAGATCCACTCAACGGAATGAGTTAACAGGAGGTTTATCAGAAATTAGTGTTAGAAAACAAGGTCTGCTGACTTGGCCACCCAGCCAAGGTGCAGCTGAGCTCCAGGGACTCCTTTCTTTAGGAGTTAAGCAGGCGATTCTTATACGAATTACACTTCAATTAAAAACCTTCCAGGAAAAGAGAACAGGCACCTCTGAACAAAACCAAGGCATACAGCGCCCGGTGAAGTGTTTGTTTAATCAGCTCACTCTGAGCGCTGTTGAGGAGAACTCCAGGCGAAATTCTTGGAAGGCCATCAGCGACGCGGGGAGGACCCGCGCCCCACTGCGCGTTAATGAGAGCGAGGCAGCGGGAGGCGGTGAGCTCGCCAACCAGCCCGAGCTCCACTGAAGGAACAAGCCAGCCCTACGCGGTGTGACGGCGTCTAATTACTCCCTTTCCTGAGGACAACCCTCCTGAGAGACAGAACAATACACCTCGAATTCTAATTAAAAAACCCAAACCCAGCAGCCTTGGCGTGGATCCCACACGGTGCTGGATTTGCATAACAGAGCTGGTAACAAACGCTGCGAGCATTTTGCACCCTCATCTTCAACAGAGCCTCCGGGGCAGCAACAGCTCCAGCGACCTTTGCTAAGCAGCGGCTGCCCGGGAACTCACAGGCTGCGGTGAGGCATGACCAGGCTCTAACACAGCTTCACTCTGCAGACTTGGTGACTTGCCATTGTGATTTTCTCCTCCCACAAAGGCTGCCAGCAACGGATGGGTCTGGTGGGTCCTCTTTCCTCCCAGCTTCTCCTCAGGCAGGCGGGAGCACGCAGCTGCCACAGCATCACCTCTCCAGGGCATCTCCTCCTCCTGTCCACAGCCCAGGTCTGCAGCTGCAGGGCTCAAGGGGGTGAGACGGGCCACCTTGCTTTAGGATCACAGCTGGAGAGCAGGCAGAGCACCACCTAGGGAGCTGGGCAGAGCCTGCTGAGGTTGGGATACTCGCACCACGTCTGCAAAGCCTTCTTTGCAGGCAAAAACTGTGAAAACAAAGAGGAGCTTGTGTTTGGTACAAGGAGGCTGAAGGACTAAAGCTCCTGCCTGAATCTCACAGCCTCAGTGCAGAACGAGGCAGGACTGTTCCACTGCAGTTCGAGTGCCCTTCCTTACAGCGCCTCGGCTGTCCTTAGAAAACGCGGCTGAGTTCACATGTTGCACAATTCAGAAATTCCCCCTGGGTGTAAA
The DNA here is from genome assembly GCF_000710305.1 of Buceros rhinoceros silvestris. NCBI lineage: Eukaryota > Metazoa > Chordata > Aves > Bucerotiformes > Bucerotidae > Buceros > Buceros rhinoceros. The sequence continues at coordinate 69,315 of NW_010414416.1, forward strand.
TACGTTGATCGGCTCCTTCATGCACACAAAACCAGCGGCATCCCCCGGAGGCTCCACGCATTGACCCAGGAGTTATCGCATCTCCTATCCAAGACACCAAAAGAAACGTTAATGGAAACGGGACTTTGGTACAGACACAACCAGGCGGTGCCTCTCCCCAGCTCCACGCACCGTTGTGAGCCCAGTTCCAGGCTGCCAGATCCTCACCCTGAGCCACTGGGGATGAACGACCAGAACCCCATGTGCTGCAAACCTCGGCGATGAACAGAGCTCAGTTGAGTTTGTGCTTGAGCTATGGACGCTCTGGTTGGTTCTGGACATTCAAGAGGCCTCAATCTTTCCAGTTTTTGCTATTTTTGACAACTTGGGAACGCCATCTCCAGCGGAGCAAGACATCAGTCAGGGATACATTGGATAAGTGTGTCTGTGATGATGGTAAATGAAATGTACTCTTTAAGTAAACCTGTCAACAAGGGAAGTACGCACCTTCAAACAGCTACAAAAGTCAAACCCTACTTAAAGGAAGCAAAACTGAAATCAGAATTCAGCTACGGCCTGTAAAAGAAATCTCACCAATGCCCACGAGGTGGGGACGAGCACCAAACCCACCTGAAGCACGGTCCTGGCTGTGGCCAGTTTTCAACCTCCACCTTTACACCAGCAGTATCGCAATCTCATCGGTCAGTAGTGAAGGGCACAGTTCCTTCAGCAGCTACGGCACAAGTCCCTTCCCAAGTAATCAGCCCCTTCTAAATTCTATTACATTTTAAGTGGAAACTCACAGCCTTTGTCGCTGCAGAGAGCCACCAGCACCTGCTGATCTTCCAGCGAACGCTCCTGCCCACGAAGCTCATACTAAACCCACCCTCAAACACCTAATCAGTTATTTACGTAACGTTCCAGAAGCCACCAGAGGTAGAACGCTTCAGCCGAGGCACAGCGACCGCACAACACTCAGGACAAAGCCCTCCTGCCACCAGCAGCCGCACCAACATCTCTGTGAGCTCCACCAGGAACAAGGACACGAACTCGCCTCCTCCGGGAGAGGACGTTTCTGTTCCAGTTCTGCAACACGCCGCCCAGAGACACTCGGGCATTCAACACCTGCCAGCAAACGTGGTTCTAGAGCAGACCATGGCCTCACTGTTTGCTTTCGGGGCTGGGTTCTTGACGGACAACGTTCTTGACGGACAACGTTCTTGACGGACAACAGCACGAACGTCCCTCAGCCACCTCCTCGCTGGTGACTGCAGAGCTTCAGAAAAGTCAGGCTAAAGTCTCTCCCCAATTCCAGCCCCTCTCACACCCCACTGCTGAACAAGCGCCGGGATTTCTATCCTCCCAGACTGGAGTGGGGTGAAACCGGGGACAGATGACGAGAAATACTCGACAGTCGCACTGCGACATGACCCCCCGGCACATATTTAACGCAGCTCATCACGAAACACTCTGGCAGCCTCTTAATGCTCGACAACATGTTCTTCCTCCGGTTTCAGCTCCAGCTCTCCCCACTGGGAAGCCCGTCCCAGCTGCATTTTTCAGTGCCTGTGGATGACAGTAATGTGAGCCAAGAAAAAAAAAATATTGTTTTGAATTAAAGCAGAAAAATAGCTGCGGCAGAGGGGCGTGTGATACGTGCCTTGGCCGGCCAGAAATACGGTTTAATAAAAACCCCGCAGCACAACGCACGCTTCAAAGAGTCCCCAGCTACGAGAGTAACGATCCCGCTCAGCTGCGATTTTTAATCTATTTTTGCAGCACAGTGACAAGAAGAAAAAAAATTCTGGGGTAAGGAATAAAAATTTCATTCCAGTGACCATTTTTTATGGCATGTTTAAAATGTGTTTTTAAATGGTGCACGCTGGCTTTGCTTTAATCTCCTGAAATACGTCCTTACGATGGAAGCCCCGGGGCTACGGATCCATCGGTGCTGGTTATTAACAAATTATAATCCCCGTACGTCTCCCCAGGGGACAGGTTTTAGGTCCAAAAGATTGTCAACCCTGTACTCTGACACACTTGAATTAGTTGCTTGTGTACACTAAATCCATTTATTTTAAATTTATTTTGTCTACATTTAGTGAAATAAAAACATCGCCCTGTACAATCCACCATCAGCAGTGAGTACAACAGCAAAAAATATTATACAGTTTATACACACTAAAACCTTCTCCTTTTTCCTCTAAGAAACCCGAACAAACCTAATCAATATAGAGTTTCATTTAGAACTTGAATCACAGAAGGGAAAGCCAAAATTCTTACGGTCCTTTCTGAGCCCCCAGAAGTTCCTGACCCATGTTGTTGGAACAGTGAGTGCAGCTGGAAGGGTGAGACATGCTCAAGGTGTCTTCTTGGGTCTTCAAAAAATTACCAAAGGTTTAAATTAAACGTGGCTAAAGAAACGTCGGCAGCGCAGCAGCATCACCGGGAGTCCTGCCTTACCGGGCGTGGTTTCTCTGGCACCCAACTCGTACAATGCGCGAAGCGACACTACAGGAACACAGTTACAGCAACACCGAGGAGCTGGGGAAATGAAATTCCAACCATTTTATTTTTTTAAATGAGCTGTATTTTTCTAAATTCGTTTTTATTTCTCTGTTTTCATACAGTATTGAAAACAAACGCGGCACATTCACATTTTCCCGAAGAATTGTAAGGATGATCTCTACAGGGATAACGTCGAGAAGCCTGAAGCTCAATCAATCGATGTTGAAAACTCTCAAAAGGAGTAAAAGGCTTGATCTGAACGGTCTAGAACATGTATTGTAATTTAATAGAAGAGATGGTCGTCTTAATATTAATGATTTAAAAGAACTTCCCAGTTCATGCGAAGAGTACAGTCCAAGAATAAATCAAATTTTCTGAACGCATTTTATGCTACGTAAGTGTACACTTTGCGATCCTCAGGTGTTCGTGCCAAATATTCTCTCTCAATAAGTCCTTCAATACGTTTTTTAATAACAACTGGACTTGGTAAGAATCGGGCCTTCAGCTGCTGAGTTACCTGAAAGATCAAAACCGACTGTGAGAGATCACAGGGCAAATCATTACGTACATAATGAGGAAAAAATATTGTTAGAGAGGGCTGGCTGCAGCCATGGAGCACAGGCAGCAGTCTGCAAACCTTGGGCAGCTTTTTTCTCCCCCATCAGTCACCTGCTCATTTTCGGGTGCGATTCAAAGCCCCGACCCCGCAAGGGGCACGGTCACCACCGAGAACCCTCTCGATTTCACAGCTCTGAGGGAGCTCGAGCGGGAAACACGTACGGCTCCTGAGCTGCCAGAGCTCCAGACTCTTTCAGAGAGCTCAGATCTCTCGAACCTGATCCCAGCAGCCAGTAACAAGATCAAAGCAGAAAATAATGACTGTGAAGTACAGCGGGGTTTGTTGCCAACTGCTACTTCAAGAAATTTGGGAATGTCATAAGAGCACTAAAAAGGGGGAAGGAAAATGAAATACACCCTGAGGACGTCCTGAACTGGAGGACGAGGATTTAACATCTTCAGATAGGCAGGGAGGCAGAACCCTGGATGGATTAAACCCAGCAGCTCCCCAAAGCCCCTCACACCCCGTCAGTGAGCGCTGGGTAACCCTCATGATTGACCCGAGAAGCAAAGAGCGCCCCCGCGCCCCGCAGGCCAGTTACCTCTGCTACTAGCACATTGTGCTGCATCTTCTTCCTAGATTTCATTATCCGGACTATAGCAGCTTCTATCTCGTGTTTTCTGTCATCGTCTACTTTCTGCCTGGTTTCTTTCCTTTCGGGATCAGATTCTCCTTGTTTGGCCGCAACTGGGAGACAAGAAGGTAAAACTCGTTAGCAAAATGAATTTCGTGGTGCCAGAGTCCGCTTCGTTTTCTATTTCATCTAGACATCAAGTTTTATTTTCCTGAGTTTTGACATTCTCAAACTTCTTTTTTTTTTTTTTGGTAAAAGCAGCCACAAGAACGTTAGCACTTGCTGGCATGTTTTGATGGCAGCTGACAAGGTAACAATCTGGTAGTTAATTGTTCAAACCCGAACAGTACGCCAAGCTGCTCACAGACCCCACCAACCCCCACGCTCTGCTAAGTATTCTTCTCTCTCATACCAAATAATCCATTAAGTGAAATAGGACTGGAAAACTACTTCACAGACTAATACTTTAAAAGTTCATTAGTCAGAGGAGAGAGTCCAGCCTTATCCTCTCCAACCCAATTATATTCTTTGTTGTCTGTTCTCCTCTACTATGCACGCTTCGGTTTTGCTCTCCTCACCCTCTCAGCCCACCCAAGCCCTCCTCCCATGCTGCTCTGCCAGCAGCACCAAAACTTGAGGCAATTTTCCTATTTCTGAATCAGAGGCATATTTTTAATCTCACTATTACTTTGAATTTTATGTCTCAACAGCTCCCATTAACAGATAATTACAAATGCTGCAAAGTAGAAGGCTTAACTACGACTTCCACGCTTTTCTCAGCATTTAAATTAACATTTAAATCATCAGCCCAAACCATAGATCACTCTTGTCCTTCTATCTATATGGGAATCCATCCTGCAAAAGGTGGTTTGGGGACCGCAAGGCAGTAAACGCACAGCTGGCTTACCTGTCTGAATCTTGACTCTGTGCAGCTTCGACGTGAACTGGTCATTCACTGTAAATATATGACCGTTCTCTATTTCTTTTGACTTGGGCTCTTTCGTAAGCACCCGCTGTGTCGGTTTGCCACACGCGAGGGACTGGAGGGCTCTGACCAGCTCTCTTTCAGGGATATCGGTTTCTTGTTGAATTTCCTACAGAAAAACACCCTCCTTAGTTGATGGCCATGGCAGAGACAGTTTATTTTCAGCGCAGGTGCCCTTGTCTAGGCCTTCTCCAGGTGACATACAAGACCCCAACCATCACCAAATTCCTAATGCTCAGGGCACACAAACCGCACTGATGCCTTCAGGCTAAAAGCAGCAGCAACTCCAGGTGATCCAACTGCTACAGAACTCTAAAGAACTTGTTAGAAGTTCTTTAACCAGCTAAGGAATAAAATCAGACCCCGAGATACAACTAAGTTCCACTAAACAATGTTATCTCTTTACTGTACTCAAGTTTTTTTGGTGGTTTTTTTTTTTTTCCACCTCTCTACACACCAATCCATGGAAAAAAAGCCACTGTTCTGTCTCATCCACCACTGACAACAGGCCCCAGCAGTAACCGGGACTCTGTCCTGGACTCCCCCTCTACGCTTTGTTCCACGGTCTCAGTGGTGCCACGGCTCAAGCAGAACATCCCTCACGTTCCAACCACAGACCCAACACTACATGTCCTGTGTTGACTTTATGTGAAATCATGGTTTTGACATGAGTTCAAATTCATCTGAATGAGGTAAACTAAAAAAATAACCAGTAGAGTCTAAAACTTAGAAGACTCAGACTTTGTGATATCTACTGCTTATGGATGACTGGGAAATCCCAAAGGGAGAGTATTCTGACCCCTCGGTACTTCTGAGCTGGTTTCACTCCACTCAGTCACATCCCAAGCCAGCCGCTAAACCCACACAAACCATTTGGGTTTTTCAGAATTAAAAAACTGGCATTAAAATAAGAGCCACAGAAAGAGCTGCTCTGCCACGTGCTGCCTCAGAGGACGGCAGGAACTTCCCGCTGGATTGAGCGGCACAGCCATGACTGTAACATGGGCAGGACAGATGCTCCTGCGCTCGCTTTTTCCTGCGCTCTGCAGCACCGCGCTTCTCTAAACGTATTTTCTATAGACACTTGATGTGACAGTGAAAAAGGTCTACGTTTTTTTTCGCCTGTTTTAAAGAGCACACTGGAGTCGTGCCCGTGAGCAGTGCCAATCACAGCCTCAGTTCTAAAACTGTTCCCAGATGAGTCCTCCCAGGAGGTTACAAGAGGGACAATTCCAGGCATGGAACTGCCCCTGTCCGGTTCTACACTGGGGAAAAAAGTTCATTAGAAGAAAAATGCACAGAAGGAAACAGAAGGAAAACCACAACATGTCATTTTGCTGAAATGACAAGAAAAAAGAGATTTTAATTTTCATTTACAGGTTTCAACTTGTCTTCCAAAGAAGAGAGAAAACAGGGAAGTCCGTTTTAAGTTCTAGTCTCTCATTTTTGTGGGATTAGTCAACAACTTCTACTGCAGTCATATTTGTATGTCTCGTTTGTAAAACCTAAGGAATGAACCAAAAATGTTCCCCGTGTTTTGGATGTCATCGCAAAACAACAGGGCATTTCACCTTTTAGAACACCGAGCTGTCAACTGACAGAAAACAAGCTGAGCACTAGAGGAGACGATGAGAGGAAACCGAATTCTGAGAATGGCGCATTCTTTGAAGGCCCACGTGAAGATCCTGCCCCTTTGCCTCACAGTGCCACCCTAGCCCCACCCCGCCAGCAGCTCCTGCACCAACACACTGTTGCTCTGTAGCAATACAGCAAACCCACACAATTTCATGAAGGAATTGTGCTACACAATGATCCTTTAGGTTTCGGTACCATCTCGTGCATAACTTTTGCATCATCATCACCCCACTCTTGTCTCTTAAAGGCTGTTTCCAGCTATGTTGCAGTTAAAGCACTAACTAGGTAGGACAGAGAAGCACCAGTTGCCTGGCACTCAGCAATTAATCATGTGTTTGATAACCAACAGACAAAGAAAATTCACCCTGCTCCCGAGCTTTCATAATCTTTCCTGGCTGGAGTTAAGGATGACTCCCCCACCTTTCACCAAAGAAACCAAACCAAACAAACAGCCTTCCAAATGTTTTAGGCACTGAGGGAGAAAGGAAGAGAAATAAACCAAGCACACACAACCCAAGAGCTCAGAGACATTCCTCCTCTCTATCACCTGGTCTGAGGGCAATCAACCATCACTTACAGCACCTTTTAAACACTGTATTTTTCACTGCTCTACCAAGTATTAATTACTCACGGGAGAGGCTCCACTACTCAAAGTCTGCGATTTTGTGGAATAAGGCAGCCATGAGCCCAATTTCCACACCAACTTCAAGACAAACCCCGAGCTGTTAAGCCCTCCTCTCTTTTTCCTCTGTGAAAATTCTGCAGAGAAATTACTCAAAGCTGTAATGCTCTCGCAGCGGATTTCACCACACACCAGACTGCCTGTGCTCTAAAATAATCTTTTTTTGAGCTACGAGCAGTTTATTAAGAGCCTCTTATCAAACCTTGCCTTCCTTAATCCTAATTGAGACCATTTCAGAGAAACACTCCTTACGAACAGGCTAGAACACGCCAAGTCAGACAAAACCAAAAGCCAAGTAAAAAGGCAAATGATCACTATGCACAGCACAGTCAAAAGCGATGAGAAAACCTGGAAATCCACCCGTTTCCAACCGCACCCAGACTGCTCTGAGGCTGCCAACGCTCCCTCAAACAGAAGATAATGTCTAAAACAAAACTGTTAACTGACAGCATCAACACAGCGCTCAAACCTCACAGCACAAGACACTCCTCCACTCCCAAAGGCTTCTCTATCAGTGCCATCAGCTGACCAACCTTTCTTGGCAATGCCCCTCTGGTCTCCTCCTTAAGAACTGATCCAGACCTTCCTCACTGCTCCCCCTGACTCACCCGCTCTGAAAAGGGCTGGAAGTTCTTTGCTCCATCCCACAGCTTGCTCCAGCCTGCCAATTTAAGCGGTTCGGTATTTAAGCCACCGGGATTCAAACCCTTCTCCGCCCTTTGGCCTCTAAATCCAGTTTCTCAAAGATAAAATGAGCAGATGGAGCCACCTGCTGCATTCCAGCTTCTGCTGCTTCTCCGTAGCTCTGCAGCCTAGGAACAACCATGCTCATGACTCGCTTCAGCCTCTCTGGGAACTGCTGTGCCCCTATAATTTCCTCCCCTAGGATTGCCTCCTGGCTGACGCGCTGATGATCTGCCTCCTGGCTTAACCCACACTCAAACCGAACGAGAGGCTCCTGATCTTCAAAGGTCTATTATGCCTAAACCAGTTATTTAAAATCAGGTGAGAAAACCACAGTGCTTACCTCAAAAGTGTATTTTTCTCTGTTGTTAAAGAGCATTAATATCGTCATCTGGAAAGTGGAGACTTGCAGTATGTGCTTCCGTGTATTGGAGCCTGTTACCTGGGCTCCTCCTACGCCAACCTCAGAGCCATCTTCCTGTTTTAAAATTACAAAGCCACTGTTAGATTATTCTCCACTGCAAAATGTTGTGGCTCAGTAGAAGGACAATTATCTGCTAAAATAGTTATCTAGGAGATCACTCTACACAAGTGCCAGAAGAGCAGGGGTCTGGTGGCACCAGCAGCATGTGTTTCCAGCAGCTGCCTTAGAATTGCATGGTGATGGAAGGTGGAGGCACCTCTGGAGGTGCAGATGACAAGCAGGTGAACCTTGGCTTCACAACACTTTTCAGATTTAAAAAATTTACTCTGAAGTGAAACAAGTTTTATGTCACTTTTGTCTGATTCACAGTCAAAAAACTCCCAAACACTCAAACCACTGAGGTCCCGTCGAGATCGGAATTACTACTTTTCTACAAGGTACCACAGAAATGACGTCAAGGGCTACATCCAAATTAGATTTAGAGAGAAAAAAAAAAGTTAGAGCCACTACAAAGGACAAATCAGACTACAAGGCCTATGAAAGGCACCTTTTCCTTACTCTTCTATCATCGGTGGGTAAGCTTTTATTTTACCAAATTCTGAAATTACTGCAAAGGAGCGTCTGCCTACTTTAAAAAAAGAAGACTATTTTTATACTCTTGATACTTTACCTTTTTAACAGGCCCATAGAAAGTGGCATTGAGATCTGCAGAGCCCATATGGTGCTGGAGTGTCAGCTGGCGCCCGCTGTGTTTGGCTAAATAAAATCTGTAATGATCGAATCGGAAAGTTAGATCCAAAATGTGAATCATGTATTAAGAGGAAATGGCTTCAAACTATTACACAGACTTTTCACAGCCATTAAGGACACTCTTCAGAAATTTCTAACCTTTGCTATTGCACAACGTTAACGCGTTAAAATTCTACTTTAAAGCTCCCAAATCCTCCAGCCTTGTAATGTGACTAGAGCATTCTTTGCTTTTCACATGACCTGCAGAAGAGCAGGATGCCAGTGGGTCCTTCATGGTACAACACACCTGAAAGGTAAGCTAAGAAGTTTCTTAAAAGTCTGTTTGAACACATACCTTCTAAATACTTCAAAAGCATGCCTGGGAGCTGGAGGGATGTTGCACTTTGGTGTGGCTGACTGAGTAGGCCAGTAACCTGTCGTGAGGACCCGCACTGTAAGATCAACACCACCTAATGAGACCTAAGGGCAATGGGAAGAAAACAGCCACTGCTTTAGAACAGGAACTGAAACGGTGTAGAATTTCCACAGACTAAGAAACAAATAGACATAGATCTATAAATGCCATTTTTACAAAGCCAGGCAAATGAATTCATCGCTACTGGAGTAGATGGTGCAGTAAAGATCCTTCACATTATTCCCCTCTGGCTTCTACGAGCGTACAGACATTAACAGAAGAATTCT
>NW_010414416.1:78915-88769 GCF_000710305.1 Buceros rhinoceros silvestris
AGGAATGCAGCCTGTGATCGTGAGCAGAACTCACACTACTAACAACCCTTTCTAACCAGGTTTCGATGACATACAGTTACAAGCTGTCATATGAACTCAGAGCCCTCCGCTATTACAGAGCAGAGAGGCATTTCCATGTGCTTTGGAAATCCCTTCAGTGGAATCTCAGGAAGGTTTAGGAGCAAAAATGGGCTAAAATGTGGAAAGACCCATATAAAGGTTGTTCTGCAGCCAACGTTACTGCCACACTCCTTGTTTTGTATCACCAACGTCGTGAGGCCTTGTAACAGAAATTCTAACAGCCGTTAAGACACAGAAAACTAGTTAATCTGTCAATCACCTAAAAAAAAAAGCAAGCTTCAACAGTTTTCTCCCTCTAGCCAAAACTAAACAGAGACAGAAAGCTACAGAAAATATCTTTATCCAGAACTGAAACATCTTAGTAAGACAGCAGCAGTTTCCTGAAATACAGGTGCACTTCCATCATAAGTAGGTACTCCAGGAATTTCACTACAGGGCTATCATCGGGCTGACCAAAAGGCAACCATTGGATGAACTGCTGCTCCCTTGCCAAGAAAAAAAGTGTCATAGAAGGCCTGGCAGAATTTCTGTTAACATTTTGAATTCATCTTACTGGCTGTACGTAGTTAAAAGGAAGATAGAGACATCATTTATTAACTCACATAACGTAAAACTGCCATGTAGAGTACATCAATCTTTAATGAAAAAACCCCCACGTGTGAGTCCCTCACGCTACCTGAAAAATGGGAATGCTCTAACAAATTGTTCTTAGAATTACTATTTCGAGCATTCTGGAAGGAAAACATGATTTGCCTCTGAAGAAAAAAAGCAGTAGCACAGCCGCCTGTCCAGAAACGCCCCCGTAACCATCTACATCCGCCCCCACAGCCTCTTCTGAAAGCCCTGAGAAAGTCCCATTCCTCCACTCCTGACGATGAGTATGCCAACAAGCAAGGTCTCGGCTAACTGCTTCGAGCCAGCCAAGATTTTGGATCACTGCGCACAACAGACAGCGCACAGCCATGAACATGCTCCTGGCGCTCAGACATGCCTGATATCCTGAATGCCTTACCTGCAGGCAGGAAACACCCTAACATTTATTAAATTAAACACTGCTGAGTATCAGCATCAAATAAACCAGTGTTTAGAGCAGACTGAGACCTCAAAACAGGAGCTCAGGAAGAAAAGGAAAGCCTACGGCCTATGGAGTAAGGGGCAGACCACTCAAGAAGATTATAAGGTTCTTGCGAGGCTGTGCAGGGAGAAGATCAGAAAGGCTAAAGCTCAACTTGAACTCACTCTGGCCACCACCACGAGGGACAAGAAGAATGTTTCTATAAATACAGCAACAGCAAAAGGAGGGCTTAAGGACAATCTCCATCCTCTGCTGGATGCAGGGTTTCTCCCACGTGACAAGTGACAGGATGAGAGGAAACGGCCTCAAGTTGCACTAGGGGAGGTACAGGTTGGACAGGAGGAAAAACTTCTTCACCGAAAGGGCTGCCAGGGAGGTGGTGGAGTCCCCATCCCTGGAGAGGTTTAACAGCCATGTGGGTGTGGTGCTGAGGGACAGGGGTTAGGGACCCTGGCAGTGCAGGGGAAGGCTGGACTCAGTGATCAGAAAGGTCTCTTCCAACCAGATGATTCTGTAGGTTTAACAGCCATGTGGGTGTGGTGCTGAGGGACAGGGGTTAGGGACCCTGGCAGTGCAGGGGAAGGCTGGACTCAGTGATCAGAAAGGTCTCTTCCAACCAGATGATTCTGTGACACTGCAGAGGTGCCCTTTACAACAAGGTGTAACACCACTGACTGAACAATTGAGCCCATATTCGGTGATTTGCATGAAACGCCAGTTCTGCTGTTGGTCAAGGCATGAAGTGCATGATAACAGGGGATGTTTCACCTGCCCAGATAAGAGAAAGGGAGGACTGACACGGTGTTTTGGAGAGCGGGGAGCTGGGGCGGGGTGGCCGAGCAGAAGTAGGAGGGCCAGGGGTTGGAAGGCAGCGTCCACCTGCCCTCTGCCGGCTGCAGCGGGCTGAGCTGCTGCTGGGCCCTGCCCAGGGAACAGCGGGAGCTGAAACAGGGCTGTGTGGGATGGAACTGGCACTGCTCAAGCTGCGGATGGAGCCTCGAACCAAGCTTTCTGTTCCTGAACTGGAGTTAAGGGACAAAGGGCCACACGGATCCCACGCTCTTACCCCAGTCGCCTGAAGGTGTTGCCTGAACTCGTCCATTGTCGTGTTGGAGATGCTCATGTCCCTGAACATTCCTTCCAGTTTAGACGTGAACTGACATCCACATTCAGTCTAAAAAAAAAAAACCCACAGAAAATAAGGTGTTGTGCCAGCACTGCGACACAGCTTCTGATACATGAACTGCAAGCCCAAGAGGTGCTGTATAAACCCCCTAAAAACGGTATTTCTCTACAGCTGGTCACAGGGATTCCCCCCTGCATTACATTCAGAGCCTTCAGCAGCCCCATCCCTGGGCAAGTCGGTAAGAAAAGTGGGCAGTTCCCGTCCGTTGACTCCTCGAGCAAATGGATGCCCTGTGCCTTCCCAGTTGCTAGGCTGGAAGAGGTGGAGAGCTGATTGGGAAGGAATTAATACTCATAATTTAGACTTAATACTGATAATTTGTAGCAACCTGATGCAAACAGGATAGAATAGGAAGGTCAACAATGAGGATCAGTAGAGCTGGATTTCAGGACCAAATCACTCTGGGCTGCAAGTTCCCCATCCACTCATCACGCCACTCAGGAAGAAGCCTCAAGCCCTGTTGTTCACCTTCAGGCTTTACTTTCTTCTCCATCTCCTGGGCCATTTAATCAGTAAATTGAACCAACAAAGGAAAACGTGTTTCCAAATAATGACATGATTTTTTTTAATCCATCCCAAACTACTTAATGAAAAAGGAATTGTGCATTACCACCAATCTGCAGATGGAGGCGACTAAAAAGCAACTAAAGCAACTAAAATGCAGTAAAAAAATTCCACTGTGTAATAACAACAGAAAATCCAGGAAAAACCACAGCTTTGTCCTCCCATCCAGTCCCTAGGTAACAGGAGTTATGTGGAAAGCCTTAACAAATGCAGAAAAAAAACGAGTTTTGTTTTCTAGACTGCTTTCCCATCACAGGTGCTTTCCAGTATTTCCTTCCTCTAATGTCCACACAGTTACTCAAAAAGCTTTTCACGTTTTCTGTTGGGGTTTTAAAATAAAACCTGTATTTAACAATCAAGGTGTGTGTTATCTATCGATTCCTAGTGTAATAACAGAAGAAATGGTATTTATGAGAGAAGTGAAGTAGGAAGTATGCAGACTCTGGCTTACCTTTAATTTAGAAATCATATTTTTCTCCGAGTCGTCTGAAACACTCTTGTTTGTGAGAAGCCTTCTCGCCAAGTGCTGCTTGTAATAGCGCTCAAAAACATCTTTCTCTTGCATAAACCTAAATAAAACCATCGCCTTATCCAATATAGTTTCTACTTCTTGCTCTGTTAGCTGTAAAAGAAATAATTTGCCGGTTTTAACCTCCCAGCACACAGTAATTCACAACAAGCACATGGTCTAACAGTAGCCTGTAACACCCCCGGAACTGCTCCAACATGTGAACGATGGGGCCAGATTGGTTCACAAACTCAGAGGTGAGAAAGAAACACATCTGAACTGGAGGGAAAACAAATCGTGGAGGGAGAGATGGGGGACAGGTCACTCAACATCTTGATACCTCCTAGTGCCTTACATTTTATAAATTTACTTTTAATTTATACTTACTCCCTTGACTCCTTTTTTCAGCTTATCATCAATAAATAACGAGAGGTACTCTGGAGACCTGGAGTTGAGGTTGAGGAAGTACTCAAAGTCACCCGCAATAGTCTGTTTGAAGAGTCGATCATTATTGAATGATTCTTGAAGAAAGCGGTCAAACCTACTCTTCAAATCCAGTAAACCCTTTAAAAAAAACAAAAAAGGAAAAACCAATTGTACCCATTGGAAGCTGTAAACCACTAAGAATAGATGAAGTCAGAGGAGATCGTAGATACAGTGAGAGGTTCTGCAAAGCTCTATGTTCAGCATCGTTAGAAAGCATCTAAAATCCCATTTCCGTTTTCAACTACCTATAGCTGCCATAAATCTCTTTTCCAAGCCACTTGCAGATAAAATAGTGGTGTCAAATACTGGTGCAGTTTGCTGTAGTAGGTTACTCAAAGAAAGTTTTTTAAACTGGCTGCTTGGCTAGTTTTAAATCCACACCTTCAAGGAGGTATTTGTTGTACCCGTTAAGCTTTTTCTGTTCCAAATAATGTTGACAAAGTCACCATCAGAACACAGGGTGCTGGAAGGATGAGGCTAAACACCCATTAACTGCATCTCTAGAGCTGCTAAACATCTCGGAGGCGAAAACACACTGCACTGGTCTCGTCCTGTTAGGTTTTCTTCCCCTCTAATTCCAGTCCAGGGATACATTCTGTATTATCTAGTCACTCGTTTCTTACTGATCTGTAAGAGTCACTGTGAACACATGGAAGTCAGACACAAGCCGTAGCTCTCCATTTCTCACAGCTTGAAGTCCACAGGCTGAACTGAGTCGCTTCCTCTGAGCTGAATCATCAGATTCTTCACATCGTTTCTAGGGTTTGCACCACCTTCCCCCCGAGTTAAAACAACAGAGTGAGATGGGGAAAGCATCTTCAGACAGCCTGAGCACCATGCTAAGTGTGTGTGAAACACGCAGGGTTTAGACACAACTAAGAGACAGCATTTGGGGACAGAGAGAAAATTATACCCCAGGGTTAAATATATTATGGATAGTGACTGCCCACAACGCTGTTCAGATACGTGATCTTACATCCTTGGGTTCTTATCAAATTAACGCTATGTGGTCACTTAAAGAAAGAAGCTGTTCAAGAATTACTCAAAGAAGTAGTAATGGTTCTTCGGAACTCACCATCTCAGTTAAAGGAATGGTCTTTAGACAGCGTAATTAATGCAAATTAGAAATTTTAATCGCAAAGCAAATCCCACTATCTCTCTAGGGTTAGCTTACGTCTCCTCTCCAAGAGTACCCTATGTGAACAACCTGGCATCAAACAGGAGACACCATTAGTACCTTCCCTCACAACAGCATTTCAAAAGCCCTTCAAAAACTGTTAGTTTAACCTAATCCCTTGGCAATGCTGCTGCAATCCGCTCGCCAGTCAGGCTCCAGGTTTGGGGATGTCATGTTGCAGAACACAGACTATGACGAAGGTTTTTCTGGATGGTGTAACACAGCTTCCTTGTTTGCTGCCTTATGTCTAAGTCCTTGAAAGATCAGATGAACATGGCTGAGACGAAATGGGTGAGGTGGTCTCTCAATGCACAGGTAACTTCCTCTTCTTCCACCATGTCAATGGAAGGGGAGGATAAACTGGTTTGGGGGTTCAGTGGTATCAAAGCCCAGTCCCTCCGAGGAAAAGGCATGTTCCTGAGATGCTTGGGGTACGTACTGCCGGGCTGAGCGCTGCCAGAGCACATGCAGTACGTATGGCTGGAAGTCTTCAGCTGCACGATGCCATTCGCCTTTGCAGCGGGAAACATCCACAGCATCTTCATAACTAAGTTTTTAAGCTTTCTCAGTTACATTTTTTTTTGTGATGCCCCTTTTAAGTCCCTCAGGATTTAAAAGGAGTGAAAATTACCTCAAAGTAATCCAGAAACTCAATTCCCACATCATTCCCCAACTTCTCTTTTTTTTTTTAATTGTACCTCTACAAAACCCATGACAGCCCTTAATCATGAAACTTAGTACACTTCAAAGAGCATTCTCTCTCCTTCTTAGCAACCCTTGGAGAGGTGATTCTTGTCCAAGCTTGGTGAGAAGTTTGCTTCAGCATTGCCAGAAAACTAAAAATCCAATCCAAAATTATTTTATACTCAAATGGCTTCTTCTAATAGTAAGCGGTTCTAGCAAAGTTACTGATTTGAACCCAAAGGGCCGAGATGGTAACGGACACGAAGCAGTAAACGCTTCTCATAAAGACCAGGCACTTCAACCACACGTTCAAAAAAAACCACAAAGCACCTAAAGTTTAATGAATACACATTTTCACATTAAGAAAATGTTTTCATAGCTGGAAGATGTTTAATACTTAAAGTTCCACGAACTCTGAAGATTTTATGCGCAAGTTTAAACCCATCCTCTCAGAGACGGTGGGAGAAAAAAGGTGACAAACACTCCTGAAGCGTATTTTGTGACCTTGATAAATTAAGAGTACTCGTCACTTCATAGGGAGGGGAGGAGAACGAGAACAGACACGCATGTCTTTTAACACGCTGAAGTGTTCTGTTCCTCAGGGAGACTGAGGATGAAGTAACTTGTTATGATTTCTGACATTCACCTCTCTGTCGCAGTTAATCTTGCCACAAAATACTGCCATGTGATTCTTGTCTCCATAAACATTGATAGCTGACATCACATAACATTACACCAAACAGACACCGCGAAGCTATTTGCCAGCAGACGTCAACTCATCTGGAGGCAAATGTCACTGAGGACAATCCAAGGAGACCCCAGCAGTCACAGTTAGCCGGAGCAGAGTACGTTGTTGGGTAAAAGCAGCTACCGAAAACACAAACACTGAGCATGTGCTTTCCAAGCGACTCAGGTAAAGGAAGGGACCGAAACATGTCTGAAAATTCAGAACACGGACACTTCAAACAGAATTATAAATGTGGCTTATTAATGATCATCCCTTTTGAATCAATACAAAGGTTTACCGTATCAATCATGTAGTTAATGCTACTCTGAGGAATGTGGGAAAGGCGCAAGAAAAGGGAGTTAAAACATGTCACTACCTGAATGTAGTCCACCGGATTCTTCCCTTCTCCCTCTTCAGAAACTAGTGCTTTGCCTTGCTCTCTCAGGTATGAGCTCATGCACTCACACATCGTCTTCAGCCCATTTGGCACACGGCTGAACAGCTTGTACATGCAAGCAAGGTCTGTGAACGAGAAGGAGAAGTTATGCAGGACACCCTCTACCCATCACACTCCTCTAACTCATTCATCTCAATGCAAAAGAGAATTTAAGAGGTATTTAAGAATGTAGCACCTGAGATTATCATCCCCCAAATCAAATACTGTATGAAAAGTTATCAGAAAAATCTAAGTTAAAGCAAATACGACAGCACTAATGAGATGACTCTTTCTGTATTAAAAACAGAAATTGATAAACATTGGAGTTTTATTCCTATTTGTCTTAAAGTCAGCCATGTAATCTTACACTACTTTGTTCCATCCATCTAAAATCACAAGTAGTGGCTCAGGTTACAGAGGGCTTTCCGAAAGGGCTGTCTACACTTATGTGAAACCTCATCCTCACCAAGCAGCAAGTACTTCCTCTCTAGCGTTTAACTAAATCAAACCATGGCTACAGAAGTTAAACCAATTCCTGTGTACTGTGAACAGCCTTCGGGGCCCTCGCAGGACCCCACCTGAAGGCTGTCTTTGCTGGGTACAGCACAGCCTCATCACTTTCCTTTGGGACACAGAAATTCTCTCTCCCTATAGCTAAGACATTTGCTTGCTTGTCACCCATCACCTCGTAACTGTGAAGCTGCTCTAAGGAACAAAGGCCGTTCATGTGAGCAGCCAGGCCGTTCTCCCTTCGCATGGCTCCAGCGTGGTGTTTAAATATAGACGCTACAATCCCTCTCTTCATTCTGCGGCTTCAGACACTGTTGTTCCAGTTCTTCCCGTAGTAGCTTTCATTCACTCGCTCTGTCCCACATTAACCTCTCTTAGGGAAGTCTGCACCACACCAAATCCTCCTTTCTCAACCACTTTGACAGGCTGCTCCTTACCCTCTAAAAACAGCTCACTCTTTTTTCTGCAACAAGGTGTCTGAGGGAGCAGCCTGAGATGTTTGCAGACAGAGCCACCAAAGTGTTCACACTGTGACACAGGAAGGCCAGCGTTAAACTTGGCTTCTCGGCTGTTCAAAACCCAGCAGCAGCATCGTAAGCATTGCTGTCTGCCGCAGGACGCGGTCTTACCTTCTGTCTTCCCATTTTTCAGCATATGAACCAGCCCAGAGTTCTCCATTTCCACTATGGTTTTCATATGCTTGGAAATGAGCTCCCTCTCCACAACTTTCACGATGGGTTCTTCCGTGGATTTATCCAGACAGTGCATCACCCGTTCTATTTCTTCATTAATTCTAGCTTCTACTTTCTTTATATATACAGAAGCACTGTTTTCAGCTAAAAATTTCTGACTTTCCATCTGTGATTAACACAAATTAATACTTCAGACTTTTGAAGGGGAAAAAGGAAACGTACAAGTTATCTCCATCAGCATTTATGAGCAAGTTCAAGTCAAACCCAGCACATCCAACAAGATCACCACACCCCTAAGATTCACATACAAGCTTAACACAGAATAAAGTTCTGTTACGCTAATTACACTAATTAATAAGAACATGGCATGTTTCACACTAAAATAACCCAAGCCAACCTAGTTTGCAGTTACCAGCTGGAGTTTCAGCCACAGGTTCAAAGAAAACAGAAGGATAGAGAAAGGGAAGAAGTAAAAACCCCTTTCAAACACCAGTTTATGGCATATTTAGGAGTTCGGAGGATCAACATGATTATATTAGTTCTCATTATTCTCGTTAGTGACAATGCTGAGCATGTTATTTCACATCAAACTGGTTTTATCCAAACTGGTCAGCAGAGTTTTTTGGAGGGGAAATAGAACTTAAATCAGAGTAATTATTATTTTTCTTAATTTTATGTATCATTGCCAGTCTGAAACAGTTTGAACCGTTCATGCTACTGGTATTTCAAGCAGACCGTAGCTGCAGTGCAGGGATAGACTAAGTTGCATGAAATGGCCCAAAGCGTGCACAGGATGAGCATGACCATGACTTTAGATGTTATTGACACCCATAGCTCAAAACTACACTCCCATTATGGTACAATTTGTGTTACTTTTTCTGCAGTCAGCTTTTTCTTTTTTCTAATTTCATTCAAAGGAGATGGACGCACTCAAACAAGCAGCAAGCCCTCAAAGTAGCCCCCAGCTCTCATTCTTCCAGGCAGCTATAACAACGTTCCAAACACAGTATCACAACATTGCTGTACCTGAAAAAATTCTGCAGACATCTCCAAAAACGGAGCCTCAAAGTCTTCTTCGTAGACTGACCTTCCTTCAAGACCTAGAATCATTAACATCTGGCAAGCATTTCTTATTGCGCCTCTGCCAAAAAGCAAGTTGTTAACACCTTGAGAAATCTACAGCCTTGTAAGACAGAGCACACAGCAGAACAACAACGACTCAGAACATCACATCGACTTAACGGAGGAACACAGAGCCTGTCCTAAACCCCTTTGGTGGACCACAGATTACAGAAGCAACACTGTTTGCTTTTATTCTGAGCTAAGGAGCTGACACTGTCTATGAAATATTCTAAACACAGCGACAGGGAAGCAGGACTCAAGTTCTACAACCTCAGAGAAAACTATTAAGAATGTATTTTTACAAGAAAATAACCAAAAAACACATCAAAGAACACCAAAACATGCACGCCCAGGTTGCAGTTGAGCAATTCAAATGATTGTGCAGAGGGAAGTTGCTGGACAAAGTTGGGGTTTTCTGGTTGGTTGGTTGTTGTTTTTAAAAAGAAAAGAGAACCACCACAAAATGAAACTGTATGTTGGTTCAGCATTTGGTTAGGCAGAGAAACACATCAGTAGAAAGTGAAAACAAAAGAACTGCACCCAGGAAAAAATTCCACTCTCTGGCAGCAGAGGCCGGTGCGTGGCTGCGCCAGCGAGTCTCTTTCC
>NW_010414416.1:88874-110353 GCF_000710305.1 Buceros rhinoceros silvestris
CAGTGGCATGGAGTGGATGTATCTCCACACCCACCAGCTGCTCTGACACTGGAGAAGCAAAAGAAAACCTGCAAATTCGAGGTGATTTGGCTGCAGTATCTGCACAGAACTGCACATATATTAAACTGTCCGGGGAACACGAGGAACAGATTAAAAGCTCAGAAATGCAACTGAGCTTCCAAGAGAGGGATGGACAAAAACATGAGGAAGGGAAATAGACTTAAAAAGAAAGCTTCAAAAGTAAAAATAATTAAAAACCAGGTTCAAGACAATTAGAGCATCTCTCCGTAGGGAGGAAATACAGGGCAGCAAGAGGCAGAGAACTGTCAAAATTCCACCTTATAACCAAATGCTCTGGCACAAGGTGTTAACGGAGAGATTTAACAAAAGTTTTAATAAAACTACACAAGGTAAGTATTTAAAAATGTATTAACGAGCTTCCCCATCTACCATTATGCTCAACTTTAATGCACAAAGAAATATGTCATTCCAGATTATGAAGAAATTTTACTTGTGATTAGAAATGGGGCCTTAAGTAACAATTTATTTGCATATGTTCTTGATTCCCCCTTAAAAAGCAACAGGCACTATTTACGCAAAAGACAGTCACTCACAACTACCTTACCTGTCCACTACTTCTCCTTTCCTTTCTCTTGCAATCATGTCCAGCAGGGTCTGCCGCAGGTGATCCCTAATGCAGCCATAGCGCACAACTTGGTCACGAAAAATAATCAAGCCCAAATTGTAGACGTTCTCCACGTTGTTTTGCTGCACGTACACGCGGTCCTACAACAAAGGCACGCACAAGCAATAAGACTTCAAACCCAGGACACCCATGCTCATCAAAACTGCCAGGCATCGGTCACATCTACAGAAATACTCCAATTAATTTTCTCTCTTTTCTCCCTACAAAGGAATTGTGAATACCCTCACAATTCCAAATTGGTCCCATCTTCCAAAGCTTCACTTACAGAGAAAATCCACTTTGCCCATGAGTGTAAGCACAGCATTTACATCTCCACCTACTGATGACATTCATGACACAATCTGAATGGGGTTTCACTCATCTACTCCAACCCCTTCCATCCACCCCTTGCTGTTCTTTAAGAAAAAGGAATTATTGTTTCCCCCTCTCCCATGGGTCTTCCTACCACTCCTCCTAGGCAGACAGTGTCCCCCCTCAGTGTTCAGTGGCGTTTCCTGAAATAGCATCTTTAGGTGAACAGTATTACAGTAAAGCCAAAAAGAGAAGAGTCACAATCAAAATGTTCGGTACTGCAAAATTGTACGTAAGGGCCTGGGATGACCTATCATCAAAAATATATTCACTTTCATTCAGTCTGAGCAAATACTCTGAAATCATGTTGTTTCATTAAAATCACACACATACAAAAACAGAAGGAAGGGGAGAGGAAAAAGAATAATTTCTATGTTTCATTATGGGTTTAAATTCCATCTCTTGCATCCCCTCGGTCCACAGGAAGGATTGAGCTCCTCAGCTATCCGCTAGCCCTGTGGAAACACTCCCAAAAATTGCATCCTTTTTTCTGTTCCTCTCAACTTATCAGCTCTCTAGAAAAGGAAAACTATTAATAAAATTACCAGCAAAGAGCAGATGAGTGTATGCACTTAATATCCAGCAGTAAAGGTGATTCTAAAGACGAGCTTAATATATACTTTCAAAGAGATGAAAATTTTAAAGCAGTGTCTAACCTACTACGTAACTTAAGAATACATATATATTTTCCAAGGCATTTTCAGGCCTCTGAAGCACAGGCAGCAGGTACCAAAAAGGATTAGGGACGCTGGAAGCTTTCCCAGCCTAATAAAAAAAATAATCTTCAGGACAGGAAGGCCCATTTGGGAACAGGTTTGACTGACATGGCTACATGCTGCTGAACAGCAATCACTTCCCGTGGGGAGACGCTGCAGGTGCTCAGAGGTGAGAGGAGCTCCCAGGAGACAAGGGTGGGGTTTCAGACTACAATTACTCCTACAAACAGTGCTGCTGACACTGCAGAGTCGTGCTGGAAAAGAGCTCCAGCCACGTTCTGCCCTGCTCTGCAGGGATGCACTACCTGGACGACATAGCCTTTGGACACTGTGGTGTTTATACGTAGCAAGTGACTTTGATCCCAGTTGGGAAAATAAAACCAACTCTCTCATAAGCCACCAGCAACGACATCACATGCCCCGAGGTCAAAACTCACGTACCAGCGCTGCCTTAACTCCAGACCTCAGCTCTGTGCATGGCACAGATGAGGAGGGAGTTCTGCCCTCTGCAGAACACCCTGTGGCACTGCCAGAGGCACCGTGCACCTCCAGCCCTACGCCCACCACGCAGCCAGGGGCGTGACCGTTGTGCCCGCATACCTGGCATTGCTCTAAGCAGTAAAGAGGGGACACCACAGATTCCAGCAGAGCCCAGTTTCCAGAAGACGTTCCAAGAACGCTCAGGCTCACGTAGCCAGAAAAGGAGACAGAACACCTGCAGCTGCCCTGCCTCTGTCACACACTGCGGCTGAGCAGAATCTGCTGGGGGCAACATGGGCCACGCTGCAGCCAGGAGAGCGTCGCTCAGACCTGCCCCAGTGCAGCACATTACTTCACCACCTCAGCATGTCTGAGGACAGGACTTGGCTTAGCGAAGACGCTACTTAGGACATGACCTCACTGCTTCGGTACCTTGGTGCCTGCTGCAGACAGGGCCATGGATTTACAGAGAGTGGTGTCTGTCCTGGCATTGACCATTGCAGCCTCAGCTGTGACACCAGAGGAGGGGGGAGCCTGCGTCTGCTCCAAATACTCCCATTTCTACAAGCGCATTTCAAGCTGTATCTCAAAGGAGCCCGATTTGCCTTCATTGGGCAATTCCAGGTTGCAAAACCTTGCACTAGAAGTGGATTATACAACAGACCTGAAACCCAGCAGGCTCCCACCAGACAGCAACCCAGGAGACACAGGAACACGCTTTGCTTTTAACTGCAACCGTCAGACAAGATTTACAAGTGTCTTGTGGAAGAGCCCAAATCCTGCCATAAACCTCCAGCAGCGAGTGCTCTGCTCAGAAGCATCACAACAATGCACAAAGGCCATTCACCAAACACCTACTTTTCTAAAAAAGAACTATCTGAATTAATTTTTATTTTAGAATTAAACAGCTTCTCACAATGAAAACAGAACATCTTCAAACTAATCTCTCGACCTTCCTTCTGGCGAGACAAGATACACTGATAATTAGCGTCACTGAAGACATTTTACTCAGCCCTCTAAGCTGTGGTCTTCGCCCAACTTAAAAATAACACCCAACTTAAAAAACCACCAAAACTCCAAACAAGCCAAAACAAACACCCCCCAAACCCCACAACAGCCAGTAAATCCATTTAACAATTAATAAAAAATTAAGCTATATGGCTACACTAATTGCTCCAAATTCTTTAACTTTTAGTAGCTTATTAAGCAAGCAGGATTTCTTCACCGCTAACAGGGAGGTTCAATCTCCTAGCAGGAGGTCTTGGACAGCTACAACATAAGAACAACGACAACATGGGGGCTTGAGGAGGCTTTACACCGTCACGTCTTCACTACCTGAACTAAACCATGCGAGTAACACATAGTAGAACCTGCCAGAATGGGTCTGACTAGCTGATTTAAGAATTGCACCGTTCAACCACTTCTCAGATGCATTTTTCAAGTGAATATGAAATAACCTGAAAGAAGAATCCCATTATACTTTGCCCCATCATGGTCTTGCAGGGGCACAGTGAATTCCAGGCAGCCCCACGAAGGAGGTGTGTAAGCATGCCTTGCTTCTCTGCCTTCCAGCTCCTCTGCTTACACTTGCCAAATGACAATTCACTGCATCAGGTGAAACATGTGGAAAAGCAGAATACCCACCATATACATCAGAATGTCTCTAATCATCACCATCGCCGTTTGATGATCATTCCACGCTTGGTTTAGTGTTTGTAGGAAGTTGTTATTCAAGGAGTTTAACACATCTTCTCGCACCTGAAGCAAAAAAAAATAACAACATATTGTCATAAACCGAAGCCAGTTCATCCTGCATCACTGAAATCACAGACTGGTTTGGGAGGGAGCTTGAAGCTCACCCAGTCCAACCCCCTGCAGGGAGCAGGGACATCTGCAACCACAGCAGGGTGCTCAGAGTCCCAACCAACCTGACCTGGGATGGTGCTTCTCCCACCTCTCTGGGCAGCCTGAGCCAGGGTCTCACCACCCTCAGAATAAAGAATTTCTTCCTAACATCTAATCTACACCTCTCCTCTTTCAGCTTAAAACCATTACTTCTCGTCCTACCAGCCTTCCTGATAAAGGTTCCTCCCCATCTTTAAACACTGGAAGTCCCCACTAAGGTCTCCCACAGCCTTCGCTTCCCCAGGCTGAACACCCCCAGCTCTCTACCCTGTTCAACCCCCAGATCAAGTTTGTGGCCTCCTCTGGCTCTGCTCCAGCAGCTGCGTGCCTCTGCGCAGCCTGAGCCAGGGTCTCACCACCCTCAGAATAAAGAATTTCTTCCTAACATCTAATCTACACCTCTCCTCTTTCAGCTTAAAACCATTACTTCTCGTCCTACCAGCCTTCCTGATAAAGGTTCCTCCCCATCTTTAAACACTGGAAGTCCCCACTAAGGTCTCCCACAGCCTTCGCTTCCCCAGGCTGAACACCCCCAGCTCTCTACCCTGTTCAACCCCCAGATCAAGTTTGTGGCCTCCTCTGGCTCTGCTCCAGCAGCTGCGTGCCTCTGCTGTGCTGCAGAGCCCAGAGCTTGACCCAGCCCTGCAGGGAGGTGTCCCTAGAGCGGGGCAGTCAGGCAGGATCCCCTCCCTCGACCTGCTGCGGGGATGAGCCCAGGATGTGGTTGATTTCTGAGCTGTGAGCATACATTGCTGATTCTTAACAAGCTTCACTTAAAAAAAAAAAAAAATCCTGCTCCTCTATGAACTTGAATATCTTGAACAAGTTTTTGCTTTTCCTGAGTGCTTGTATTTCACTTCTGTGGAAAAATAAGACTTCGCATACGGAAATAAAACCAGGCTAAAAGCAAGAACAACAAAATAAACACAGATATTAAGTTTCAAAGTTTTGAAATCTCAAATGTTAAATATTTGTATTTTTTTACAGCTCCTCAAAGGTTTAAGTTCCTATGCTACAGTGCCACAACTAACATTAACGTCATTATCAGAAGTAATTTCAGAATATTGGGCAGTACCAGTAAATGTTAAAAACAGGAACAAGCACAAGTGGAAAATTGGCCATGGCAATGTTTCAAAAGACAGGCTGAGATAGCATGAAGTGACAGCCACCAGCAACTCTGAAAGGAAACAATCCCTTGGTAAAGACCAGACTCCTTACAGTCCGTAATCACCAAACAGAGGACTCCAGAGAACAAAGCGAAGTCATCACTGTTTTTAGGAACATGTTTGCTAGTTGATTCAGTCATCCCATCAGCTTCAGGCTTTGTTGTTGACTCTACTGCTCCCTCCTCATAAAAAAGAAGACCCAGTTTCCTACGTGGGTTTTCAGGCACATACTGCACCGCTCAAGCTTTAAACTCCAGTGAAGGAGGAACCTGAGGGAACGTAAAAAAATTACTCCAGCGTTAACAAATCTTTACCTTTTCGTCTCCCAAATGTGTGCCCCGTTGTTAAACAGTCTGCGCCGTTTTCAGTGAAATCTCTACGACTGTCTCTGTGGAGCCTCTTCCTGTCACTCTCCCGGTTTATTTTAAGGTGCAGACAGGTTTCAGAAGCTGTTCTAGTTGCTACAAAAGCCACCCGAATCGTTGCTGAAGTCAGTCGATACGCACTGAACCCGCTCCTCGGATGGGCCATGAATACAACAGCAGCACAGGACACAAGTCCAATGCCCAGAGCATCTGAGCCATGCTCAGGTGCAGTCAAACCTCTCTAGGGGAATAAAAGACTTGAGGTGAACCCCTGGATCCCCGCACTGTTCTGTGGGGAAGCAGCCCTTCAGCGATACACCTGCTGCTCCTCCAGAGCCTTAAGACAATGTTGGTCCTGAAGGTTCTTAGCAGCAGAATGTCGCTTTCAGTTAGCAGAGCGCGTAGAGATGGACAATCTTGGCAGTTACGCAGTAAACTGGCATCTGCAGTTAAAATACCATCCATAGACAATCTCGAAAATAAATCAGCAGCTTCATAATCTACGTAAGGTCGTCTTGTGTTTGCAAGGATAAAATCTTGTCTGGAACTGCAGGCTCAGCTGTGCGCTCTACTGGATGTGGCTGCGAAGGAAACAGAGCACCCTCGCCTGCCAGTCTCTTAGGAAGAGTTGGCACCAGCTCTCCACACCTTTAAATAACTCTCTTCTAAGTGTACACAAAGCAGACTCACAGCCTAGCATTTTCTCTGACGGTGCCCAGCCTGACGCAGCAGCACAAACAGTTCAATTATGTAATTTCCACTACTGTAAGGACAGCCAGAACCTTCCGTGGGCAGCAGCAGGGCAGAAAGGCACTTCCTGAACTACGGCCTCGAGGTCTCTCAACTTCTATTATGGAGTTTCTTCATCTTCTGCGGAAGTCCAAGTAGTCCAAAAGACAACGCTCGTCAATCTTGGGGTTGCAGCTCAGTTAACAGGTTAACTATGACTTGACCAAAACATCTGTCTGCCCCTGCAGCTGCTATCCTTTTGCTGAAAACAAAACCCAACCCACTGAAGAACACTGAGGATTCTGAATGGCATTAACGTTCTGGCTATTCCCTCACATCCTTCTGCCCTCCCTATCCCTGCAGACTTGCATGAGATCATCTTAAACACCATCGAGGAGAGATGAAGGTAGGTAACACTTGGTACACTATCACTGGGCTTACAGCATGCTCTACTGCTCTCTGATTAGTCCCCAACACAACTGCTCGCGTCATTGCTCCCCATGTCACAGATGTTGTGGAAATAATTTAAAACTCCCTGTTGGAGATTCCTCTTTTCTCAGTCAAATTAGAGAGCTGTAAACTAGGCTTCATGTATTTCATTTCTAAAACGCTTTCAGGACTTGTGTGAAGAAGGAACAGACCAGGCTCTGAAGTGTGGAGAAAAAGCGGCCTCATCGAGCTGCAAGACTGCTAAAGGAGAGAACAGGAGAAACCAATGAGGCACCAGATGCACAAGAGTTAAATGCTTGACCTCAGATGAAAGGTTGCAGTGCTTTTTATTCAAGGGGATTTACACATTCGATTCTGCACGTGCTATACGTTAACAATGATGTCAATACCCAGGCAAAGACAGGCGTTAGCACATCCTTACCCTGTGCCACACACACAGGGAGGCCGAAGCCAGCTGCCTCCTGTCAGGGATGCAAAGTAAGTGCCCTGCCTTAGTGCTGCCCTCCTCGAGCTGCCCCTCCCGGCGACTGTAACTACAGCCCATCAGGTCTGCAGGTTCAGAGCCAAGCAGGCTCTGTAATAACTCGCTGGCCTGCTCGAGACGTCTGTTAATCACCTTTGCACCTATCATTTTATTTACAAGCAGGCAGGCTGTGAAGTCAGCACATGGCATTTCTGGTTGAGAAGTTAAGAAATTTTCTTCTTTCAAGTGCTGGGTTTTTCCTAATAAAGGTGCCGAGTAAGCACAACTTTCATCTAGCAATTAAATACACATAAATACAGCTCTTCACCGGGCCACACCAAAAATAACATCTTCCGCTTTCCAAGCTTGGAAACTGTTTGTAAAAACTTCTGAACAGATACACTGCCTCGACCCAGTGCCTTCATTTGCTCCAGATTCCCGTAGTGCTCCAGCCATGCTGGTTAATGTCGCTCCTTGGCAGACAGACACCCAGCAGATGTGGGCAGCAAATGCAGTTCTGTTTCACAGATTCTGGCAACTCAGAATTTGGGTTTGGCTTCCCAGAAGCACTCCCTGAACTGAGCATAGTCCTTCTCCAGAATCTATTCGTTTCTGCCCGTTTTCATCTTGAGAGAACACTACTTCAGCTGGCAAAGTCCCACTCTTCTCAGCTCTAGCATCCACCACCAGTTTACAAAGGCTGGTGATGAGAGCCTTCCTTGTTAATTAGCCACTTCACCCTGGGCAGAGAACTGCGCTTGGGAAGAGGCACTGAAAATACAAGATTCCTCTAAAATTTCTGTTACGTCAAGTGTGAGGTTAAACAAAACCTTCTTTTTATCCATCTTACAGCAAGTGTTAACGGCACAAGCACCAGAACCCATCCCATTCTTAATAAACAATGCACTATTTTCCCCATTCTTCCAGTTCTAAGTGCCTCAACGTCCCTAAGCAAACCACTGGAAAGGACAAGGAGCAGCCCTGAGCCTACACAAGGTTTCTTTATGGCTCAGAACCTCTTGACAGAAGTCACATCCTTTTTTCTTCTTTTTTTAAATCTTTTCCTGGGATTATTTAGTTTATAAGAGGCATCGTCAGACATTTGATTAATTTTGCCTAACTACTAAACTGTTGCATTTAACTCCTAAAACTCAGTAGTTAACAACTTCCGGTCATCTATTTCTATGATGCGCATACAGAGATATATTTTGGTAGATCATGCTGAAGACACATACTAGATCATTGGAGAAGGTTTTTTCTCTAGAGCATCAGCTAGGACAGCACTGAGTGTCAGAAAGGCATTTCTCTGAGCTGGTGTCTGTGCAGCCCCCTTGGCCAGCATGCGGACAGTCCAAACTCACAGGGTCTGCTGCTCTGTTCTGTTCGCCATAGTCAGCACTTTAGAGTAACTAATTCTGCATATGGATCTTTTTTAATATGCAGAACAGCAAGGAACAACGATAGGCAGCTTTCCTCAAAGTGAACCAAGATAAACTAGAGCCTAGGAAGAACAAAAGTTTAGTGTCATGATTAAGTATAGCCCGTGAACATTGGCACACATGAGAACAAGGCATACAAAGCCTCAGCCATTTGCCACAGTTGGGATGAATGGCACAGATTATGAATGCACAGATTATGAAAACAGAAGTGTTTGAGAGTCACAGATGTGCCACAATTATACAATAGAGCCATATATTATTTCACCACTTCATATGGGATGTTCCCCCTCGTGCAAACAGTAAAAAAGCCCCATATTCCCAAGCGGTTTTAGACTGTGCTTGTCTAGACCACACCTTTGAAAACAGATTTTAGAGAAGACACTTGTCTGCCATGGCACTAACTCCAGTTAGAATGTACACAAAGCTCCCCAAGGATCATGCACTTAGACGTAAACCTCCATCCACTCTGTAACTCAGCCAGAAGTGACCATCCAAGCTGACACATGATGGTGTGGGACTTTCTTTTTTAACTGTTGTAATCACGAGACAAAAATCTGACACTCCATGTGGAGCCACAACCCATTCACGGGGTCAAAGCGGACACATGTCTCTTTCTAGAGAGATGGCACTGTGAGGAGCAGAGCACCTTCCCCAGAACTAGCATCCCGTTGCCACTAAACACGAATGGGACTCACAAAAAGCGAGTCTGAACTTTTTGTTTTTCCTATGGCACTTATTAATCAAGCCTAAACTTGCCTCACAGAGACCAAAGAGGTGGTTCTGGGGTTTAGAGAGGTGCAGAGCCCTTCCCTCAGATGACACGCCCTCAGACACAAGCAGTTTCTGCCTGTCACCCTGCTGGAGTGACACGGTTTTGCCCAGGCTGCAATACAGAACAAGACCACCCATGACTTTTGTTGTGGCTGAGCCTGTCTTTGTACATCACGGACCGCCATAATGAATGTAATCCCAGCCAACTCCGTTCTCTGTAACTTGTGAATTAGTTTGTTAGCCCATAACAAACAGGTCCTCACACTGCTATTTATTTTGTTTCACAGATGAAAAAACTTTCTAGAAAACAACCCCAAATTCGTTCTGAGAAAGTCAGAAAATGCCACCCAAAGGCCACGCACCTCTTTTAAACAATTCCCAGCTCTCAACAGCTACACTTCAGCTGATGCTGTTTCCTGTTCCACACTTGTGACACTTCCTATGGTCTGCCCTCCATCAGCAACCCACACCAAGCAGTCTCTGCAACACAAAGCCATCTCAGCCTGCTCTTAGCTCTAAACTACCATTTTTGAGAGCAGCAATACAATTTCAACACAAGGCAACAAAACAAAACATTTATCATTTCAGGAGCTATTCAGAATTGTTTCATACAGGACATTTCAATTTTAATTGTGAAATGACACACCTTGTTTATTAGATGCTCAGTGACCACTTCTCTTAGTCCAGTGTAGAGTTTCTCGCCATGTTTATGCAACACCATTGTGTACGCGTTCCTATAGAGCTCCTCAAAACTGAGACCACTATTGTTCTTGCGCTGGATCTCTTGGATTGCGTTTTTCAGAAGATCCCAAATGCTGTTCACATATTTCTCGTCCATAGTCATCTAGAAAAAGAAACATGTTACTGTTTAGAATCAAGAAAGATCACAACAAAGTCACCTTTAGAAGCTGTACCTCCAGGAGCAGTAATCACTTCTGTCACATTTTGTCGATGCTTTCATCACATGGTTTCTCCAACTTTATCAAAAGAGAAACGGTATTTAGGAAACTAGTAGGGGCTTCAAGGAATAGTTAAGAGACTTATAATCCATGAAAGGTTAATGCTTTTCCCCCTGAGAGCCTCAATCGCCCAGAACCATCTCCGGAGCCTGTGCAGGGGGGAAGGCAGCTCTTGGGGGACAGTGAACTCTCTGCCCATACGAACATTTTACTTGGCACCTTGTGAATTGTAGCATGACACTGATCTGCCTCAGCAGACCCCAGATCAACTCATCCAGCAAAAGACAATGAAGTCTAACACACAGTGAGCAAACTTGGTCATCTGCTGGTGCTCCCCGGGAATTCTTTATTTGCAGCAACATACAAACGGCTGAAGAATGACATGCCTACGCTTTGAATACTTACAGTATTGTTGGAAAACCCCACAAATGTCCAAAATCAACAGCAGTACTGAATGTATTCCCATTGCACAAACACGGCTCAATAACTTGCCACAGGATGAGCACCAAGCACAACAGACCCGCTCAATCCGTTACTGAGACACTAAATACTGCAGAAAATACACCAATAAAAATTCAGAGACACTCTGAGGAGAAAAACTCTCAATACAACAGCAAACCGATGTTTGTTCTCTGCTATCTAGTGCGCAGCATGAATCAGTTCACAATTGTGTTCTACCAACAAAAGGTGCTTCAAAATCAGATAAAGCGGTATCTTGGATGGCAAACAAGTGTAGCAGTGAAATCTCAGATGTGTGATTGCTTCAAGTTTGTAACCGAGCCAAGTTTCACCACCCAACTGAAAAAAAAAAAAAACCACCAAACTTTAATAGGATGAAATTTAAAATCCAATGTTTAAAGTTAAGTTTCGTTTAGTTTACAAAGGCTGAAGAGAGGAAAAAAGCCACTATTTCCAGAATTTCTAGAGAAAGACAATATCCCCGTGTCTGCCAATACTTGAAAATACGAGCTGAAAGCAGTAACAGCCTAAAGACAACTGGTCTGACATGACAGAGAAAATCACGACCAGTCCTGCTCTACCTCTCTTCTCCCTCCCCATCACCCAAAACCCACCAAGTGAAGAGGAAAGATGTGGACAACTGGATTTGCCTGTATTTGTAGTCAAACACAAAGATTAGCAGAACTTTTTTCATTAGAAGTACCTTTTTATATGTGATTTCAAAATATGAAGTTTTCTGGGCGTTATAAAAACCGCACAGCCCATAAACGGACAAGCCATTCCCTGCCTTGGGAGGGAACAAAATCAAACCAAGACACACACTCCTCCATTCTCCTCGTCTTTTGGAGTTTTGGTTAAATACGAAGACTTTAACGACAAAAATAATCCTGTCGCTACCTTTTCCACTCTCCTGATCCACCAGCCCACTCATCTGTAGGTACCAAAATCTGAGAGATGCGTCACTGCGGATGTAAAACCCAAAATGACAAACCCATCCAAAAAATTCTCAGCTATCTCCCCAACCCTCGAAGTACCAGAGGAGGGGTGGAACATCGTCCCTCCTGCTTTCTGCTTACTCTGCTGTGCAGCACGTTGAAAGGTCTGTTATTTTCTTGTTTATTTGCTACATTAATGCCTCTTCAGGGGAATTGTTTTCTAAAGCCTTCCTGAACAAGCAATTTTACAAGTACTGATAATGAAGGCGACCATTTCGGACTGCAGACAGCATTCCAAGGAACAGCTTTGCAGTTTTTCTTTCAAAAAATAAAAATAAAGGTTTGTTTTCTAACAAAGCACAGGCTCAAACCAGCACTTCCCAATGCCATTTTCTCCCCTTGCTAATCAAAAATCTCCCAGCCAGCAGGACAACCTTTTATAATCTCAACTGCCAGCTAACTGCTCACTGTATTTAAAAAAAAAAGAGTATTATGGGTAAGACCAGGCGAATCCCCAAGCACCAGCTGGCAGAGGTGTTCCAGCACTGCTGGTTCTGGGTCGGACAGCCAGTGAAGCTCTCTGAATGTTACAGACAGGCAGAACATCTGAGTATTCGGATCCGATCAAGAAAAAGCTAAAAGTGAACTGTTCTATTCTACCTTTAACTCAAACGCTACAAAAAAGCCAAGAATGATTGTACCATTACTTGCTCCAATCCCCCTGAACACAGACTTTCTGCCCCTCAACCATGGACACTCCACGAGCTGCTCTGGAAGCACAAGAATGATCCATAAAAGATAATTTTAAGGAGAGCCCATCTCCCTGGGGTAAATACACACAACTCCTTGAGATAGCATTGTAAACTTGTTACCTTTTACAATAAGCACGAAGGACTCTGCTTCTCAGTGCAGCTTCCTACTCTGCTACTGACTGACTGCAGCTGCGTCTGTGAGGCTTTATGAGAAGAGGTTTGCTGAAGTTCTAGGATCCCAACTCTTCCAAACACGATCTGGTGTCGCTGGCTGGTTTGCAGCAGGATTTTCTAACAAAGCAAAGATTCCTAATACTTCCAAAACCTCCACTCTGTCACTAAGTCACTGCAATAGAGCTTTAGCAAAAATTTATTATTTCCTCTCGAAAAGTGGTTCAGCTGGTGAACAGAAGAGCTCTACTGTGACCCTCAAAGGTACGTAAGAATTGCAGTGATTAATTTGGATTAACTCACAGGTTCCTGTGTTTTCATCTACCTTCCTTAAGTCAGGCTTGTACACAGACATTTAAAAACCCAAACAACTAAGCAAGAAATAAGTCTATGGTGCTACTAGAACATTTTGGCACCTTTCAGAGTTCTGTACCAAAGCATCCCTAAAAAACACGATTAGAGAACCGTGATCCTAATCCCCCAGCCTGACCCAACAGCACAGATTTACACAACTCTCTAGATCCCTATCAACGAGGAAGCCTCTGAGTGATCCACAGGTATGATTACAGGATCCGTTTCTCCATGCTCATCCCCCGACTTCTTCTAACGGTTGTATTTTAGGAGTGAACTCCACAGCTGGAATACGGTGGCCTTGCCAGTGCCTCCTGCACTTGCAGGTTTAAGCAGAAGCCAGATTACTGCTGCTGGTGCCATGAGAAAAACCCACTCAGGTTCTGAAAAGCTTCCAGAAGCACGATCCCAGTGACGGCAGTAGTGTTTGCAACCAGAGCCACCACGACAGCGAGAAGCCGTGTCCAGAGAGAGGAACTGTATTCCTGTGCTCCGTTTTTTCCCAACATTACCTTTCTTGGGGAACGGGAGAGCTCAGGCCTGTCGCTGGCAGCAGTGAGAGCTGTTTATAAGAAGCCGCGAGCTGGAAGACTTCCACAAACCGCTGCCCAAATGCTAATGAGTCAAAGATGCAACTTGAGCACAAACATCTGAACTCCAAGTGGAGCAGAAGAACATCTTGAGGAAATTAGACTAAGGTATCACTGGACATGAAAGTGCAACCATTTCTCGTATGAATAAAAGCCTGCAGCGGGCTCTGACGGTCCATTATTCCACTGCAGGGCCACAGCGCAGGACTTTAACAGTGTCCCAGATTCATGCAGAACATCAAACATTTCTGCTGAAAATCCACACTACTTTGCCTAGAAATAAATGCTTTGAGGTGTCATTTCCATTCCAAACAACTTAGCTTTCAACACAATCTCCTTTGAATGCAACCTGATCTTATGCTCTTGTCAGTTGGCCATTTTGCCCTTAACACTGCAGAACTTGCTCCTCTTATACAACCACAATGAAGTCTGTGAATTGTAAGAAAAGGCAGTGGGAGAAGTAAATTGTTAAGAATACTTGACAATTCACACCACCTTACTTTCGCTGGAAGCAGATACTCCATCTTCTTAAACAAGAGGCCCTGAGGAACAATTTCTTCCCTGAGGGGTTGTCCAGGTGTGTTCCAGGCTGCCCAGGGCAGTGGTGGAGTCCCCATCCCTGGAGGGGTTTCCCAGCCGTGCAGAGGTGGTGCTGAGGGACAGGGGTCAGTGGGGACCTGGCAGTGCCAGGTTTACACCAAGCAGCAGAAAGGGGAGGCACATGAACCAGTTAGACGCAGCTTCTCATCCTTCTCACAGAAGAAGTTCCTAGACAAGCTCTATGAAGTTCTGCCAAAGCTCTTAGACCAAACGGGCCTCTGTTAATTCACAGAAGTTTCAACGGGCTGTAAACACACTTGCAGGACATTTTTCTTTTAAGAAGTCACAAGCATTACTACTCCATGTTGGCACAGAGTAGCTGCACAGTGTTCACCACGATTCAACACACTGCTGGTGGACACAGGCCATTTTGGAGATGATCACTGCAGAGCAGCGCTGCTCCAAGTTTTCAAAAATCACGTAACCATCACCTGCCTTACTCCTCTCCATGACATCCTGTAGGTCTGACACCCCTGAGCACGGGAGCAAGAACCGACCCAAAGGACAGAACAAGCGTTCACCTTGAACAAAGCGAGCGATGCCAACAATTAAAGTTAGTCAGCAGCTCCAAGTAAACACCGAGTAATTGCAGCCTGTGCTCACCCCCCCACTTCCTACCCCTCCACAGACAGAACGAGCAGGGCCCGACTGCTGCCACCCAGAACTGCCACCATGGGGACAACCGATCCACGGTCCACGAGGCAAGGGCAGCTGTCAAAGCTCAGTCTTCCCTTCCATTTCAAGACAGGGCATCCATCAGGGTGCTGTTTGCTAGCCTGTCACACGGTAACTCAGCATCCTGCGCCTGCATCCTCCATTCTGGACGAAGCTTGGCTGAGGTCACCCAGAAAAGGGCAAGGGCAGCACATTCTGTGCCTTCAGAACCTATTCGCTACTGGAATTTTTATAAACCCTTCCAATACCGTTAATTTAACAGACAAGAATTTACAATGACAGAGATATATTGTCTAGTGTTTGCTCCAAGAATAGCTCTGAAAAATGGCATATTAAGATATGGAACTACATATTCTTCATCCAGAGAACAGATAAATTGTACTCCTATTAATGACAAATGGCGAGTTCAAAATCCAGACTGGTTTTTGAAGTTTTCATCACCGGGTGCTACCAAAATGGGTCCTACACCTCGGCTTCTGCTCCCAGGTGACTTATGACAACAACTGGAGGTGATGATCCAGTATCATCCACATCTCCAAGGAGAGTCAGGAAGTGCTACTGCTCTATTATACTCCTTCAGAGGGTGTGTGTGGTGGTGGGGATTCTCTGCCTTTTGTTTGTTTCTGGCATCTGCCAGTTTTCATTTGCAACATTAAATATTGACACCATTTTTAACATCTGTGTTTGGTTCTTCACTCCTCCCTTGACATTCAAGCCTTACCCTTGTTTGAGTGGGCAATCTCTACACTCCACTTCTCCAGATTCCTCCTGCAGGAAAGAATCTCCTTCCAAGAGAAAAATCAACTCTAGTCCAACCCCCAAAAGCCTGATTCCCTGTGGAACAGGCAGAGCTCCAGGGCAATATTCCGCTACCAGCAGCAATGCTGGAATCGCAGTATCCACCTCTCCCTTCCCGGCTCTGTCAGGCTTTAGTCACAGAAGCAAGAGGAACATGCAAAAGAAAGTCAAAACACGGGAATCTTCTTTGCCCATTGAAACACCCAAGAGCTGCAGGATTTCAGGCAAAATCTTCTCCTTCTCCACTTTGCTTCAATGGGTTCTGTGCAATGAAAAGCTGTTCTGCCAGCATGAGGCGGGAGAGGTAAGCAGATTAAAAAGTGACTGTTCCTGAAAAGACGGAGTCAAACCTCCTGCGTAGTGATGGACAGAACCTCCCAGGTGCTGCCTCAGAGCTCTGCTGGCCTCATCACAAAACATCTGCTTGTTGGGGTGGGGGCATGAAGAGGAAGGAGTTTGGTCGGATTTGCTAAGCTTTACAGCAAACCAATATCCTCCAAAGACTTCCTTTTCTAGTAAACCTAAGGCCCAGAAAAAAACAGATTTGTTGCCTTTGACGGGAGGAACATTTGTCCTCATTACAGGTGGACCTGACAGAAGAGTCACCACGCTACAGTGATTTAACAGCCTACAGGAAAACTCTACACCAAGGCTTTAACAGACAATGTTGGACTGCAGCAACAGTTTTGACATGTTTAGGAGACTGAACAAACGCGAAGAAAGATCAGAGCCTCATTTCTCGTATTTTAGGAAGCGATTCAGAAGAGAATGATCCTGAACTGCCAACATTCCTCACTTACTCCAGATTTCAACTTTTATTTAACACAATTTCTTCTTTTTTCCCAAATGATCCTCCGCAACTGAAGTCTTGCAAATCTGGGGAACATAATAACCTGGAGGAAAGGGGGAAAAAAAACCCAAACCACTCCTCGCAAACCCCTGCTCTGTCTGACCTGCAACTAGGAACTCTGAGCAGCCACCAGGTACCAAATCAACGTAAGGCAAAAGGCAGTCTAATGCTTTTTGTTTCACGCCTTTAAAACATACAAAACCAATGTAGACAATCTGAAGAGGCTGACAACTACATCTAAAGTAAACCACAAAAACCACACAGTGCTGACTCTGAACACAGACACCCTCCCGTTTCCAGACCTTCGCACGCTCTCCCAAGAGTTGTCCACAGACAACATTATGCTGCCTAAAAAAAAAAAAATCAACTCACGGCTCCCACTTGCCATTTATAATGCTCAACTTACAAAGCACACCTTCAGTCAGTCCCTCTCATTAATACAGATAAAACCAGAACCTCATTAATACAGATAAAAGCAGAATATTACTTGTCAGAGTGGGCCACTGAAAAATGAAGGATCATTCAGCAGCCCCATGCTTCATTGGCTTCTCGGCAGACGCGGATTGACAGGGACCAGTCTGTAAGGTGCCGCATAAAAACTGAAGCGGCGCAGGGATAATCACAGCCAGTAAATACTGGACCTACCACCGCTTACACAAAGCATAACTCTGGCTCTTACACACTCATCCCTCTTACAATTTATTTCCTGAAGACCCAAACCTTGTGAAACACACGTGCTTTAGTCAGCAAGGAACTGAAGGAGGTTGTTGGATACTGAGGAAAACCAAAGAAAACAGACCAAAATTAACAACTACTCAACATAAACTTCCAAAGATGCTATTAATTACCCTAGGGACTGTGTTTTAGAACTGCATGCTTTGCCCAGAGAGGACAGCAGAACAGAATTTAACTAAAATACAGAAATCCAAGCTTTTCAGTTACCTGCAGACAACTACAAATGTGTTTTCCAACACTAAAAGGCATTATCTGTAAATGAGTAAATGTCTCCCCCTGCCACCTTGCAAGCTTCTGCCTGTCACCACATCACAAAACTTGTTTAAAAAATAAGGTTGCATTTATAAGGTACCAACTAAGTGGTTTTGTTCAAGCTTCTGGAAGAACTGATTTGGTTAGAGGCTAAATACAGGAAGTTCTAGTCCAGAAGACAGTTGTCACTGTTACAGAATGGAAGTGCTTATACAGCCAAAACAGCCACGCTGCTGCACGTTAACCAAGGTGCTTTTAAAAACGTTCTGACACTTCCACAGCGCTCATCTCTACAGTGCCTGGAAATGGGGGAGGATTATAGAACACCCACACAAGGAAACTACTTCAGAAAACTTCAACCTCACGACAGTAAAGAAGAACTGTCTGCACTTCTGAAACTTCTCCCGCTGATTTGGAAACTGCTAAGAGCTGAAGTCTAGGTCTAAGGTTAAACAAGAAAGATCTGAAGTGTAACTTTGCAAGGTAATGGGAGCATTTTCGGGCATGAAGTAATTGATTACTTCAGGTGCAAATAACATGGAGGGGGGAGCATTTATCAGGTCAGGATTGCTCAAAATAAAAAAAAAAAATCTCTTCTGAACCAAACAGAGGAATGGATAGGACGATTTGGCTCCAAATACCTGCCTACTTTCTCACTCCTGCCCAAAAGAATAAGTATCAGTGTTTTGCAGACTAATGTGAAGTTCAAGGTCCTAACAACTCACTTCTGAAGCAGCAATCTTAAGACAACTGTTTCCCAGATTAAAGTTACAGTGAAAAAACTCTGAAAGACTCCTGTAACAGCAGGAAACACGTTCCTGAAAAACATACAATGGCTTAAGGTTTCTACCCTAAACAGAGTTGGTGTTAAAAGAAAATATTTGAGCCTAATTAGAGCATCAGCAATGGAATGAGGAGGAGCTGAATTTCTGGGAGTGAATCATCCCTTTCCTCTGTCAGCAGGACCTTAGAGGTCAGGGAGGTGCAGGGGGAGACGGCAGAGAGCTGGCTGTGTGTCCGAGGTGGCCAGGCAGGCTCTTCCCAAAGGGGACACAAGAGACAGAAGCAGGAGTGGCACCACATTTGATTGACTACAGGATGTGCCTATCTCCTCTGGCGAACACGGGCCAGACCCTAAAAATTCCATCCAACCATGTAGCCTTCCACTGCTGCAAGCTCTCCCAACAGCCAAGGACACACTTTTCAGGAGCTGAGGAGGATGTGACTATGAGCAAACCACCACAAGGTAAGTTCGGCTGCAAGGTTCCACACAGCAGCTTCCCTGGGACAACCGGCCACGTGCAGGCTCGTACGCTACAGGAGGAAGGTGACCCACCCCTCATCCACTGGAGTTACTGCCAACTTACTACAGACTTGGGAGCAGAAAGGAAGATGTCTTTTTTACCTATAACCTAGCAAGATTTTCTAGCACAGATTAAAAACTACTCTCAGATTTCAGGGGCGTTTAGGGCCCTGACTCTCTCTGTAAAAGCCAAGCATGGCACTGCCATGCTACAGGTGACATGCAGTAGGCTGCCCTGAAGCTGCCGTAGCAGAGGAGGGGTCACAGTCGAGGAGTCACAGTCGGCAGAAGCAGCACTGTTACACCCCCTCGCTCCTCACATCGCTCCTCACCCAACAGAAACAGGTCATTGCCACCACAGTCGAGCAGTTTAAACCTGGGATTCGGTACATGATCAAGCTTCTGTTAGTTTTAAGACCACTGCCCCAGTAGTACAAAGTAGAAATAAAATAACAATCACTTAATACGAGGCAAATTCACGGGGTTTTTGGCAAATCTCTACAATGTTAATATTATACAAGTCATCCATATAAATGGTTTTAAAGAATAATGGAGACGCTGTGTGCCTCAATCCCAGCTCAGTGCTGCTGGGGAAGAGCAGTGCTGTTCCGCACACCCGCACCTCCCATGGAAGGCCCCGCATCTCCTCAGGGGCATCATCTCGCCAGGAGAAAAAAAAAAAAAAAAAAAAAACAAATCTACAATGTTAATATTATACAAGTCATCCATATAAATGGTTTTAAAGAATAATGGAGACGCTGTGTGCCTCAATCCCAGCTCAGTGCTGCTGGGGAAGAGCAGTGCTGTTCCGCACACCCGCACCTCCCATGGAAGGCCCCGCATCTCCTCAGGGGCATCATCTCGCCAGGAGAAAAAAAAAAAAAAAAAAAAAACAAAAATACCACAAAAAAAAAAAAAAATCCATCAGTGCATTAACTTCCCAGCCTCAACAACTGGATTGCAGCACTTCCCGGAGCCACCAACGGCCGCTCCTCGCCCATGCAGCTTCAGAGCAAACCCCCCTGGAACTGGTTCTGGCTTTTTTCAATTAACCTTCGAGTAGTTCAAGATTTTACGACTCTTGAAAAATCAAGAGTATTTAAAGAGGAAATCTGTGAAATCCACACCGGTTTACACCGACTGGAAACATGTTTCCTGAAGCCATTTCAAAACAAGGAACACAATGAACGACTAGAGGTGGGAAACTTCTACATTTACATATAACCGATGTAATAGGCATAATACGATTACATTTACAGATGAGCCATACTGCTGCATGCCGACAGTAACCTCTCTCTGGGGAATTTTTGCCCCATAGAGTGCAAATTATTTCCACTATATAAACCAAAAATTGGCATTTCCACAAACGCACCCCACCCATCACCGTACCCAAATACGGCGAGTTACCCGCGTATGTCCTGCATTTGAACTACAAGCGAGGCAGTTTCAGCCCTCCAACACTCATCTTATGCACAACTAATTAAAGAATCCAGGCCACTCGGCAGCGAGTACCATCCAGAGGTAAATGTTTATTACAGATTTGTCCTCCCTGCTGTGCTCAGGTATTATATGCACTAGTTTGCTTCCCAAAAGAAACTCCCTAAATTCGTTTGGGAAGTCATCTAATGATTTACTCCTGCTGATGTGCCAGTGCCTGCACCCCGACTAAAGAACCATCAGCAATTTGAAAGTTCTACTGGCTTCAGATGAGCTCAGAAAAATAAAATAATCCTGTCAGGAAAAGGATGTTTGTAGTTCTCTCCTGCACTCCTATCCTGCTCCTTGTTTCCACAAACACAGACTAGAATGAGAAAGTTGAGCTCGCTCCTGCTCAAGAGCTGCTTTTCCACATGTATTTTAGCTACTGGAAACCAAAGATAGCACCCAACAATCACACACAAGAGGTCAGGAGCCTATTTTGGGCTGTAACAGAATCACGGTGCATTTTATGAATGGACTCAAACTATCTGAATAAAATCTGTCCCACTCTATCACAAAAGGTTTCCAGCACATGCAGAAATCGTCAGACACGGCACATCGATGATGATGAGAACCAGAGAGCACCTGCACTACCAGTCCCACAGACCACAGCCAAAGGCTTCAACACCACAGATTGGAAATTCTGTACAGAAGAGATTAAAGAAGAAATGTTTTGAAGAATTCTAACAGCCTTTCTAGAAGAAAACCCAAACTCCCGGTTTTCTGTTACTTAGTATTACGACAACTCTCCATGCAGAATACCGAAACCTCTTCATCAGTTTTACTGTAGCTCTGATAAAGCCCTTTTACCCACCACCACCAGAGAAAAATAGTAACTCCTGTTTAATAACGCACTACTATTCAACACAGGAACGAGGGGGTGGAGGAATCTGCCAAGGCACTTGAAGAAACTCAGACAGAATTAGCCACTATAAAAATCTCGACAGAACGCTCGTGATGTTCCTTTACAATTATAGTCTTGCAGGAGCCATCGAGCAGAGTTCAAACAGCAGCAGCACTCTTTCCAAC
>NW_010414416.1:110445-114790 GCF_000710305.1 Buceros rhinoceros silvestris
TTCCAACGCCATGCGGAGGCACTTAAAACTCGCACCGACTGGAATGATGATTGCTCAGAACTTAAGACCCAGTTAACAAGGAAAGACAAGAACATCTGCAACTGAAACCCCAACACCTGCAGTACTCAGAGGTTCTAATGAGATTAGGTCAGTCCATGACTAAAAGATAGTAGGTAGAGAGTGTTAAAAACCCCAACAGAGCAGAAGACCACCCTCAGATGCTCAGGGTCTACCCTGGCATTAGTCTTACCAGCTCTTACAAACTCTGAGTGCAGTATGAGGGCGTTCAGGCTGCTCATCGTTTCTCATTCAAAACAAAAGCTGTGATAACTGGAAGGCCTTCGTAAGGTGAACTGGCCAGTAAACAGCAGGTATTTCTGCAATTTTCTGCAATTTACAGCTAAATAACATCTTTTTATCCTTTGAATAAGATAAACAGTGGTTTAATTTTTTGGCCTGTTTTATTTCTAGGTCTTAAGCCTAGAAATTTGAGTTGCGGACATTAACTTCTTTTTCCCGTATACCCTGCGTGGGTTAACAGCTAAGATGTTCTCACAAATATGTTTGAGAATATAAAGTTTCACAAAGCCAACCAGGTAAAACACTGGGGTCTGACAACACTCAGTGGGTTTATGT
Source organism: Buceros rhinoceros silvestris (assembly GCF_000710305.1). NCBI lineage: Eukaryota > Metazoa > Chordata > Aves > Bucerotiformes > Bucerotidae > Buceros > Buceros rhinoceros. Next base: position 111,082 of record NW_010414416.1, read on the forward strand.
GATTTTAATCAGAGCTGAAAGAGCCTGCAGTAAACCACCCTCCCTTCCTCCCTCATCCCACCCTCCACATCTCCCCATTTGCTCACAGTGCGGCTCTGCGCACACTCTAGGGGTTCGAAGCCAAGGCAGAAATACATGTATCCCTCACATCACCTCAACAATTAAAAATTTAACCACAGCTCAACGTGGTTTTTATGGTCCGTCTGCTGTGCAATGCTCAAGTAAGGCACCAAATTTACCTCAACCTCTTGAATTGGTAGTTATAAGTAAGTTGAAGAATAAATTCAACAAGCCTCATCTCAACTTGCATGATCAATTCCCCAAGATTCAAAACAAACCACAGCAGCAGTCAGCATTCCCTGAGAAAAAAAACCTCCTTCTGCCTACACAAAGCCTAAACCAATTTTGTTAGATCTGAGGAGAAAGGAGCAGTGGAACTGAAAAATCTGAGTCTTAAGTCTTCTGCATTGAAGAGTTGAAGCCATTTACTACTACTTCTTTGAGGACAGGAGGTTGATAAACAGGTTCAAAGACAGAAGACACCGCCTGCCTTATGCACAAGACCAGATGAAATCAGAATTTTCTTGGGCAAAACATTCTCGGAGCATTGCTCTGGAAAGGGAAGACAGCTCTGTAGGAAATAAAAATGATTAAAAGTGCTCAAAAAACCCACCCCCAGCTATACAGCTCAAATCCAGTACACTGCACCGGTCACGCTGGTTCTCAGAAAGGTCTGTCCAACCGATTCTGCAGTGACAGCTGACACACCATGCCAAGAGGAGGATGAGTTCCTGCACGAGTTCATCTGACACAGCTTGATGGCACTACTGTGACTTCTGACACTGAAGTCCCCAAACGCTTCCGGAATCCTCACACACAGTTCAGTTTGGTAAAAACGTGTGGTTTGTACTTTGGCTATTTTCCACGAGCTGACCAGGCCCAGCGAAGCAGTGCCGTCATGCAGGAAACACGGTGCACGCGTGCTAGATGGCCGTTATCAACACGGCATCTCGCAGAGGTTGAGCGTATCTGAATCACTCTTTGACACTGCTTCTCACAGATCATCTAAATCACCTTCAAATTCAATTTGCTGCAAGCTTGTCTGAGAGCTTTCAGAGCGCTCCTTTGGCCAGCAGCGATGAGCTCGCTGAAACTTAAGCAATGAGAGCCCATCTGAGACCCTGAGAGTACTTTAAACCAGGGAAGGGAAGACACCAACCCCCAACTCTCCTCTGAAACAGGTGCCATCAATTCCTGTGCTGTAGGAGCAGCCAACCTGCATTTTCCCCTAATGCACATACTGTGTGTTCAGCAAAAACACTACTGCACCACTCAAAAAAAATACTTACAAACTATATCCCACTTACATCACTGAGAGTTACAACTGTGAACAGAAAAATTGGTTGGATGTATTAGAAAACTGTTTTTCTCAACTACTTTTGATTTGCTACAACCCACCGCAGCGAAACAGCAGGTCCCATCCTCAGTGTCATTGCCCTTGAGGTCAGGAGACACACCTCAGAGCACACGCCAGCAGCAAGCAAATAGTAACGGGTACCCGGGATGACAGCGAGTCTGCCACCAAGTACAAGAAATAATGAAGAATAATATCGAGAATAAAATGAATTCCAAACCATTAAGATCTCTAGGTACCACACTGGTGGGTTTCAAATGTGTTGGTCCATCACTACTTAATTTCAGGTAAGGCAGAAAAACTCTGGAGCAGCGACGCTTTGCAAGTGGCTACCTCTCCTTTCCTCTGGCTCCCTAAAATACAACAACAGCAGAAATATCAAAAATATTATGACAAATGGAAAGTACTTAAGAAAGAGAACCTACGTGGAGGAGTGCCCATCACACTGCTATGTCCCAGAAACCTTCTCTTGCCCAGGTGGCGACTCCTGGTTTAACAGAACTGTAAACAGCCACCTCCACGCAGGACAGGAGCTAATCTCAGACAGACGGAGCTGATGAGGAAAGGCGATCAATATGGCAAACCGAAGTGGCCTACAAAGTCACCTCTGGAAGCGTCCTGAACGCAGGCCACCAAACCTGAGTGGAGCCGGTGAAGGTGGGCAGCTGAAGCATGACCAGCACACGCGCTAAATATAGACTCTGCCCCCACACAAACACAACCTCGTGGACATGGATAATCCTGCAGCGGTTGCTCTGCACAGGACCGAAGCCACACAGCCCCGAGGCCTCCCCAGAATCCCCGCGCAGGTTTTTACACCAACTACAGATACTGCACAAGAGAACCCCCTCCACACCTCCCACTAACTCCACGCTGCTTCTCTGGAAACAGGACTGTCAACAACACCTCTTGGAAAAGGAAACCTACCGACAGGAACACCTGAAAAAGCACTCTCAGCAGGTGTCACCAAGTGGGAGGCCTTGATGCCTATTTACTTAATTATTTCAGGGAGAAGGCTAATTTTTTTAAGAACTTTTAACCTAGATATTCGTTAAGCAACTACAAAGATAATGTTAACAGAAGGAGTTTCAGAAGGGAAAAAAAGTGATGCCACTGTTTAACATGATGGCAGAACAGGACTCTGTACCAGCTTTCTTCACCCCCTGCTAATTTCACATGCTCATTCACAAACGTGGCAAAAAAAGTAAGACACAAAGAGAAGTTTATGCCATTGCCAAGGCTGCCTTTGTTGGCTGACCCCATGCACACATTCACCGCTGGAACACACGAATCTGCCTATCAAATCAAATGACCGCTCCATTTCTGGCCCAGTTTGCCATAAAACATACACACTCGTTTTCCTGCCACAGTACAGATTTTCCTACTACTTGATAGTAAAGCCCTGGCCATGCTGCTGTCATTCTTTTTCTTCATTCCTGCAATACAACACCTCCTGACAAAACTGATGTTCTTGAGAAGAAATAAACACAATTTGGAGATAAAAATCCTTCATCAGCTGAAATTCACAATTTCACAGCCCATTGTTTTCTTCTGACTTTTACCACTGAACGCAGCTGTCAGTGGTGAAAAGCAAAGGAAAAAGGAAAACAGTAAAAATCAGACTGCTGCGATTAAACCAGTTGCTGGGAATACCAAGAATTCCCTAATTTCATCAGCAAGAGTTTTGATGAAGCAAATATATTGATATTTTCCGTGACAGTTAAATCAGATGAACAGGTACGTCCAGTTTCTCTCTAAAGACGAGGCGCATTAGTTCTGCGCTACAGCCTGCTGGGATCAGACCTCGCATCAAAAAGTTAACGCTAAACCTTACAGACTGGTGACTCAACTAAGTGTCGTCTTTTTAAGGTACACGCCGATGAACATACACACACACACACACACACACACACTTCCTGGCGGTCCTCTGGCAGTTACTCAAGCTTTTCGATCTCTCTCGTTCCTCAGCGTCATTAATAGTCCCGTAGTTGTTATTCTGTTGTAAGCTTTAATTGAAGCCACTGTCAACACACAGCAAGCTTTACGGCAGGATAAATTAATAACCTGGCTAGTTCCCCTCTGCAGCTCGACGGGGCAGCGCGCTCACGGCTCTACAGAACACGCGTGGAAGTTATTACCTACGCCTGGATGTTTATAGTAACCTCTTCTGAACAGCTGGCGTGGTGCCACCTAAATCTTATAATCATACGACTTACAGCCTCCTTAAGGGAGCCGAGAGCAAAATAAATTCACCAAGAGGAAACTCTGCAGAAGACATAAATAAACCCTCCCCCC
>NW_010414417.1:0-9962 GCF_000710305.1 Buceros rhinoceros silvestris
GTTGAGTGGGGGGGTGGGGGTGGGCAGGAAAAAAAAGAAAAACCCAAACATGAAGCTTAGTTTATTTTAAACCAAGCGTCTATCACATTGAATTGAGCTCTCAAGAAAGGTATCTCCCGAGCCCTTAAAACTGCTTGCATTGAAACTCGTAAACATTCATTAATAATGTTCTATGGGAAATAATTTTCAACTCCTTTTGCATAATGTTGCAGCATCTATTGAAATAATATTTTGCCATATCAGAAAGATAAATCCTAATAAGGAAGGCAATTAAAGCCAAGTGGAGAAACAAAAACTTCCATAATGTTATCTCTAAGTACCAACTGGTAATGAATTGAATGCAGAAATCTATGTGGGAGTTCACAGTCTTTTCAGTGTCTTCAGGATCAGGATGAGTAGGTTGGCCCTTGTTCCCAGATTCACTACTTCTCTGCCTCTTCCATCTCCCAAGTCTTCACTAAATCTGGGTCTGGAGAGCTTTATGCATGTGAAAAGGCTGACCTAAGACTTTAACGCATCTGGATAGGGAGACATTTGCATGCTCCAGCAATTATGTTTAAAGTTGTTAAAGAGAACAAGAAAAAAAGGAAGCACAACCAAGAGTAACAAGTGTCTGATGGAATTACTAGAAAGATATGAGTATGGGCCAAGTGCCAGCACCACCGTTTAGGTGCCCCCATCCTTTTTTATAGGCCATGCTGTTGGGTCTGGTGAAATTTAATGACTTGCAGTAACCAACCCATCAAACATTCAAACAGTGGAAACTTGAGCCAAGGACTCTTGCTGAAGAGGTCTGTAGCCCTACATTACTCTTTCCATTTTTAGAGCTACTCTCCACAACAAACTTGCACTGATCTAACGGAGTTGACACCATGGTGATATCCAAATAAGTCTAACTGAACTGTGTAGGTGTGGACAGATGATTGGATTAATCTCAGGACAGGGAAATTTTGTTAATTTTTTCCCTCCTGCTACTCTCCTTACTTCTTTCTCTTTGCACCATAGTAATGCACTTTTGCACCCTCCACTTTTATATCCCTCCTCCACATCAAGCTTCTTAAAGCACAGTGCTTGTGGGAGAGGAATCGTAGAATCCTAGAATCGCTTAGGTTCTGAAAGATTTTTATGATCGTCGAATCCAACCATTGAGAGAACATTGAAGTAAATCATCACAGCCTCATTTCTTAGTATTTTCTGTCAGTTGGTTAAGTCACTGCAAAGAGAAGGGTATAGCAAAGTAATAGCAATTAATGTGAATGGTCAGATCCTCATACAGTGCTATGAGATTTAGGCTCTTTTTTTTTTTTTTTTTTTTAACCTAAACATTTACCCAACTGAAAAAGTCCTTGCAGAAGTTTTGTGCTGCTGCTTCCAAGCTGTTCCCTCTGTCACCTTCACTGCAAAGAAAGAATGACTCTTCTGTGAAGCATCCCCATAGTGTATACTTTAAGGTCACCTAGAAAGAGTTAGCTGTACATTAAGTTATACCTTGCTGATAACAAGATGGATTTAGAAAGTGATGAGAAATGACAGGGTACACATGTACATTAAAGCAGATGACAGGAAATTGAAAACATTACTGTAACTTATTAAACATTGATTTTCCAGACATTCCTTGATATTGTTTGACGAAAACAAATGTTAACAGTAACAGCAAAAACAATTGGAAAGGAAAGTGCCCTCCTTTTGGAGCTGGGAGTGAAAAGTAAGATCAGAGGGGATAGAGAACAACTCATGAAAACTGTGAGTCTAGACACAATGTATATCTTCAAAGTATCAAAATGTTATTATTATAAATAGAATAGAATAGAATAGAATAGAATAGAATAGAATAGAATAGAATAGAATAGAATAGAATAGAATAGAACTGGACTGAATAGAATAGAATAGAATAGAACTGGACTATTTCAGCTGGAGGGATCCAACTTCCTGACCAATTCAGACATGACCCAAAGTTAAAGCATGTTTTTAAGGACATTGTCCAAACAACTCTTACACACTGACAGGTTTGGGCCATTGACTACTTCTCTAGGAAGTCTGTTTGACCATCAACCTTATGTGAGTACAAAACGTCCACACAAGAATGGACAGTCAGGATGTAACCGCTAGTTTGAAACTCTGCTCTTGACTTTCAAGGTGTTTCTTCAGAGATTTTGGATAGTTCTGGTTTAAGTAGAGACACCCTGCAGAAACTGAACTTTGCCAGTTTACTGATGTGTAAATATGATCTGACTTTGTTGCAGAACACTGGGTGGCAGTGTGGGCGGTCAGAAGATTACGTGCTTACGTGCTTACGTTACAGGAATGCAGTAACCACCCACGATGGGCGAGGCTTAGTGGGAGATTGTATAACCCTGTTCATTACATAATAAAGTGCCATTTTGCATCCTCTACATTAGAGAAAGTGTATAAATGGACCTCGACGGCAGAGGTTGGGTGCCAAACATCAGACTTGACCAATTTGCTGGTATTTCTCTTCATTTGTGAGTAAGTTTGAAAAGTTTTCTGCAATTGAGCATTCTATATCTCAGTTCTGTCCTGAGCATTGTTCCCAGCTCAGAGGCATGTTCAAATTCCTATCCAAGACCAAATGCTGGTATTCATACTCCTGATGATAAGCACTTTAAAAATTATTACAGTTTAATTTCAGATTTCGTTTGTACACAAATTGGTTGAAATAATAAAAAGGGTAACAAAGTCAAATGCATTCATTTTGATGAAAAGTTCTCCTTAAATAGTCAGGAATAGATTTCCCCTGAAATAAACTAATGTTAAACTTCACTAAAGGTTTAGGTTTATGCTCACTGGGCAAAACAGTAATCTTCGGCAGCAAAGAAGAGTAGCTACATGACGACATGCCATGGTTTCGTCACAGAGGCACCCACAAAACAGACAGCAGCAGCTATCCGAGAAACGTGAATTTATTGCAAACAAATTTGCCTGGCACTCCGACTGTAGAGGTTTGGATGTCAGTTGGGGATTATTGACTGCACAACAAATTTATACAGTACTAAGGAATCTATTCTAAGGGAGGATAGACCCAAACTGTGCACAGCTCACTGATAAAGAGGAGAATCTCTCACCTAACGATACCAAGGAGGTCGCTTACCAATGCCGGCATAAGGATCACTCAATCCCAGGGACGTACACTCAGGCAGCGTCCCAGCTCAAGATGGAGTCCTGGGAAGTATCCTCAGCCAGTGTCTCGACCCGAGGGGAGAGTCTCCAATTGCATGACCTGCTGCTCGAGGAGAACCAACTCAAAGTGGTTCTCTCGCAGGGCTACATTTATACCCTGGTCACGTGTTCATCTGACTGTAGAGGTTTGGATGTCAGTTGGGGATTATTGACTGCACAACAAATTTATACAGTACTAAGGAATCTATTCTAAGGGAGGATAGACCCAAACTGTGCACAGCTCACTGATAAAGAGGAGAATCTCTCACCTAACGATACCAAGGAGGTCGCTTACCAATGCCGGCATAAGGATCACTCAATCCCAGGGACGTACACTCAGGCAGCGTCCCAGCTCAAGATGGAGTCCTGGGAAGTATCCTCAGCCAGTGTCTCGACCCGAGGGGAGAGTCTCCAATTGCATGACCTGCTGCTCGAGGAGAACCAACTCAAAGTGGTTCTCTCGCAGGGCTCCATTTATACCCTGGTCCAGTGTTACTGTGGTCACTTTCAGGAAACCTAGGCAGGAGGCAGCTAACGGAACCCAGGCTCCCAGGCACCAATATCCCCAGGGGGGAGTAGCTCCAGGTGCTTATCAGGGGCTGCTGCAAGGCCTGTCTTTTGTGCAAGCTCCATGCACGCACAGGGTCAGGGCGCTGCAGTGCCACATGTTTGACTAAATGAATACAAGCAGGAGTGCAGTCATGGGTTGAATCCTAGGGAGGATGGCAGCATTGCAAAGAGAGGAAGAAGCATGGTGACTGGCGGGGTTGTGTGTGGTCAGGTCAGGTTACACATGGTGACAGATCAAAGCGGGCTTATAGTGACAACCGTGACAGCACTAAGGTCTTGCTGTGTTGTTGTCATTTAACACTGCACATATTTAGGATCGCACCCTCACACCAGAACTGATATATTATCTCCTGACAACAGTTCCCTCATCCCTGTAAGAAGTGGAGCAATTCTTGGCCATTTCTGGCATGGCTGAACTCAAAATTATTGTCCTTATGACAATTATAAATAAGAAAGCAGGACTAACAAAAGGAGGACTACGGGGAATCTTCATCCTTTACTGTATGATCAAGGATGAGGAAAAGGCTGAGGTACTGAATGCCATCTTTGCTTCAGCTTTTGATAGTAAGACCAGTAATTTTCTGTGTCCAGTTTCTTGAGCTGAAAGGCAGGGACAGAAATTGGAATGAAGGCCACTTAATCCAAGGGAAGATAGTCAGTGATCTGCTTAGACATGCCCAAGTCTGTGGGGCCAGAGGAAATCCACACAAGGGTACAGAGGGAGCTGGTGGAAGTGCTCACAAAGCCATTTTCTGTCATTTACCAGCAGTTCTGGCTAAACAGAGAGCTACCAGTGTTAGCAAATGTGACACCTATCTACAAGAGGATTCTAAGGAAGTTACAGGGAACTACAGGCCTGTCAGTCTGACATCAGTGCTGGCAAGGTTATGGAGCAGATCATCTTGGAGTGCCATCTCATGGCATGTACGGTACAAGCAGATGATCAGGACCAGTCAGCATGTGGTTAGTAAAAGCAGGTCCTGCTTGACTAACTAGTCCTCATTCTATGACAAGATGACCTACTCATGGTTGAGGGAAGGGTGTTGTCTACCTAGACTTTAGTAAAGCTTTTGACACTGTTCCCACGGCATTTTCCTGTAGAAACTGGCTGCTCATGGCTTGGATGGGTGTACTCTTTGCTGGATCAAAAACTGGCTGGATGGCCGGCCCGGAGAGTGGTGGTGAATGGAGTCAAATCCAGCTGGCAGCCAGTCTCAAATGGTGTTCTCCAGGACTCAATGTTGGAGCCAGATCCCTTTAATATCTTTATCAATGATCTGGACAAGGGGATTGAGCGCACCCTCAGTAAGTTTGCAGACAACACCGAGTTGGGTGAGACTGTTGATCTGCTGGTGGGTTGGGAGGTCCTACAGAGGGATCTAGACAGGCTGAATTGTCAGGCCAAGGACAGCTGTATGAGGTTTAACAGCACCAAGTGCCGAGTCCTGCCCTCGGGTCACAACAACCCCCTGCAACACCACAGGCTAGAGGAAAAGTGGCTGGGAACTGTCTGAAGGAAAAGGACCTGGGGGCGTTGGTCAAGAGACAATGGAATATGAGACAGAAGTGTGCCGAGGTGGCCAAGGCAGCCAACAACATACTGGCTTGTATCAGAAGTAATGTGTCCATCATGGTCAGGACAGTGATTGCTGCCCTGTACTCAACCTTGGTGAGGCCACATCTTGAAAACTGTGTTCAGTTTTGAGCTCCTCACTACAAGAAAGTCACTGAGGTGCTGGAGAGTGTCCAGAGAAAGGCAACAAAGCTGGTGAAAGGTCTAGAGAACCTAAAAGGCTCTAGAAGTGTGGTGAGTGAAGTCGGTTTGTTTAGCCTGGAGAAAAAAAGGCTAAGGGGAGAATTCATCACTCTCTACAACTACCGGAAAAGAAGTTGGAATGATGTGGAGTGGAGGTCAATCTGTTCTCCCAAGTAACAAGTGACAAGACAAGAGAAAATTGCCTCAAGTTGTGCCAGGGGAGATTTAGGTTGGACATTAAAAAAATTGCTTCACTTAAAGAAACAGGCTGCCCAGGGGGTTGGTGGAGTTCCCATCCCTGAAGAGATTTAAAAGACATCTAGAGGCTGTGTTGAGGGACATGGATTAGTGGGTAGTGTTGGGTTAATAGCTGGACTTGAGGAAGATCCCTTACGACCAAAAGGTTTCTATGATTCTAACATCAGGACCAATTCTCTTATATGAAGGGTTTACCACTTGGCATTCATGCTCCTCTGTGTCCACCCTAAAAGAGAGTGGCCTTGCTCATGCTGCCTCCTGAGAACAATACCTTTCTGCCTTTGAATCCCTGTCTAGGGACTGCTTGGGAGAGTGCTACTCAGCACAGGAATTATTAAATAGTGTAGATGATTACATGCCAGTGCTTAAGTCTATCTTTTGACTGGTTTATCAGCATAAGCGTAGTCTTTAGTGTCTCAATTGCACTTCCTTCAGGTATGGACCCGCTACTGCATTTATTTTATATGTACCATGAAGTAACATTTCATTTGCCAGTGCATACATCTGCATACAGATTGGAACAGAAAGTATCTTTTTAGAGATTTGAAAATACTAAATATATCACTGGAAGTATAGGCTTTTCATCTGGTTAGAGATTTTTCATCAAAACATTTTTTAAACATCTGAGCTCTCGGATTTTTTTTGGTAGGCAACGCTTGTCTGCATTTTTTCACGTGTCAATAAAAAGAAAGAAAACTGAACAAAAAGATATACAGTTACCACACATGTTTCTTAAAAACCTCTTTTTTTTTTTTTTACTCTAGTATGCTTTCCCATTGTGTTTTTACTTTCTAGAAAAGCAATAGCAATACTCACAACATCACCGTAATTTAAAATTAAGGAAATATTGTGGGCATTTTATAAAACCATAGCCTTTCCCTCTGCATGTGGATTGCTTAATCAGGGGTTTTGAGGTGTCCAAGTTTTCGGATATTTGTGGTGTTCTTCAATGTTACTGCTGGCTAGGGCATAAGGAAAGATAAAAAAGACAAAATACTTTCTTAAGTGTTTATTTTTCTCTCCTTTGGAATGGTACCTAGCTCCATGGTGTAGTAGTGCTTTTATTGTTCTCATAAGGATCTGAGGGTTCTTTGTCTCCATTGTAAGTGGCAACTTAGGACATTTTCCACGCTAAAACTGCTGAGTTGCTGGCATATTGTTTCCTAGGTAAAATACACCTGAGAGTGGAATGGCAGCTAGGTAAGTCAAAAAGTGAGTAGACGTTTGCTGGCTTTTGTGGGTGACGCTGAGAGTACTGGTGCTCTGAAGCACTGGGCTCCTGGCACCAAATTTAATTACAATGCAATTTGGAACATGTTCAGACACTACTCGTATCATTGCGAGTTCTACACACGCACTTATTTTATGAAAGCCTTGCCTGGGGTTATTCAGCATAATGATACCTTGAACTAAAAAGTAAACCCCTTTATGCAGAAAATAGATATGGTGTAGGTTTTTTTTTATTCTCTGTCATCATCCTGTTGGGGCAAAGGCTAAGAGGAAGTTTCCTGAGCTGGATCTTCTGGTCCTTCATAAAATGTGCTGTTTAATTCTTTCTTTAGTAGATGGAGATACATTCATATATATTTACCTACCCAAGGCCCCACAGAAACACATTGTTAAAATCCAGGGTTCCAAACCCTGAGAATATGCTCCTGCTTTTCTGGTCAGTTAATAATGTCTGAGCTATTTTGATAGTGCCATCAGACAAAACAGGTACTTCTTTCTGAGGAAACACTTTTTATAACTCTTCTGCATTTCTTTATAGTTATAGCTGCATGAAACTGTACACTGTCATCTCTGATGACCTGTGAAGGGATCAGATGTCGCATACAATAGTGGCTGGACTTGGTATAATAAATAACATTTAATGAGAATTGACACTGGATGCATCAAGTGATATTCAGATGGAGTCTCCACACAAAGTGAATTCCTTCTGATAAAGGACATCTAGCAGTGTACCTTGGAAATTTTCGTGCTGCTTTATGAATAGGTGAGTTACGAATTCTTCTACAGAAGCCCACTTGTGTGAGTCAGTGTTTAATCTGCATAACTAATGAAGGTGTGCAGTTATTTCTATGCTAATGCAGATGTAATATAAAGCTGCATGGCATGTTCAGTGATGAGGAGTACATCTCATACTTGACATCCGGATAGTCCAGTTTCACCTCCAGGAAAGTACTTTAAGAAATGAAGAGGACAACTGAATTTGAAAAACTTAGAAAAAAGAACAGGTAATGACTCCAACACCTCGTTTCAGCAATGAAATTTCCTATATGTGTAAAGCCCCGCTCATTAAACTAATTATCAGCTTCACCATTTTGCAGTATGTTGCTTAGTGCTTTGTTGATTTTATAAGCTCAAAGTTCAGGTATACACGTAAGTCCTTGCTCATTTGATACAGGCTACAGATTTGGGCCTGGATGAGTTTCTAGAGTTGCAGTGTATAGGAAGTCATAAAGTCCCAACAGACATGTATTAAAGCAGCCTGTGAGCTAATGTTGGAGAGGGAAGATGGTTGCACCAGCAGCCTGCTTTACCATGTTCTTATGCTACCAGCATCACAGCTGCTGGAGATACTTTGCCATGAGACCCAGTATCCCATTTAGCACATTAAATCTTAACATCATTAGCAATATCACCTTTTAGTGAGATTTTGTTGTGATTCAGTGCCACACCTGCTAAATAACACATCAAGATGGTGTTTGGTCAGGAACTAAGACTGACAACAATTCAGAGATCCATAAATGTCTTCCCATAGCAACACCCTGAGCCACTCGAGGTACAAGCAACAGAGATAACCCAGCTGGTGTTACTTGATTTCCAAAGCTATAACCCTAATACAGTCCCAGGAGAGAAAGTAAAACAGATTTGTTACTGGTATTGGACTTATCCTCATCCACAAACAAAATGCCGTGAAGCTGAGGCCAAGGAGATGAGGTCTGTCCAAAAAGAAAAAGAAAAAAAGAAAAACCAAAAAAACCACACACACACAAAAAAACCCCAGAGACTGCAATATGCAAGGGAAATCCTGAAACTCGTTTCCTCTTTTGTTAGTAAACTATCCCTCATGGCTGCTAGTCTTGCTGCACCATGTGTTAGTTGCATCAGTGACCTCGCAATGCAAGTGACAGTCACGTAAAACAAGCAATAGAAGCATTAGTAAAGTCAGCCATTTCCAAGGTAATTTTTACTAATATATAGGAAGCAAGTATAAGAACAGCATCCATTCACCCTAGAGCCTTTGCATGTTCTGAAGTACCTGACTCTGAATGAACACCTTTAAGGGTTGTGAAATACTGTTACTTTTTATTTTTCTCAGTTGTTTTATGTTTTATTGCATCCCTTGGTTGTAGCCAGGACAGAAAAGAAATTGCTGAGATATCCTGAGAAAGGCTCTTACTGTGGTAGTTTTATGTCAACCAGAAGGATCAGAAATCTAATAAAAAGGAAGCTCTTACCAGTATTTTCAGCGGTGGAGAGAAAGGCTTGCTATATTCTTGAGTGTTCATACATCTCATTCATGTTCATACAACACACTCAAACCTCAGCTAGAGAGACTTAGGGTACTAAAAAACAAGAGAAGCAACAATAAAAAGTAATAATCAAAATAATAACAACAGTAATCATGATGCCATGTTTTATTTATCGAGTCCATGCGGTCATGTTAAATATGTTCCTCAGTACCCAGGCTGTGGATCATACACCACACTGTTGAGAAGTGAGGAGGATTGTGGGAAGGACTCAGGCTTGATGAGGTGAGGTGAAGTGAGGTGTAGCGAAGTGAACTGGATTACTAAGATCACAATCTGTCTCCAAGTGTTTACCTGAAGCATTTAAACTCTACTCATAATTTCATCTTCTCTCTTGCATATCACTGACCACCCCTCCACCCTTTTACTCCTCAGCACTGTCTGTAACTGTCAATAAGTTCGACATATGCCAGCAGGGACAAGCTCTGGACTTGCTGAATTCAGATATGTTTTTTTTAAACTGATCCAAGAGGGTAAGTTCATTGTTTCATTATAGTTTTTCCTCCTTTATTTTTCCTGTCACAGATCATAACAAGGAAATGTTACACAATGAAAACACCTTTTCATGATGGCATGATTTACATGACCTCAGCTGTATAATAACTGAGAGGCTCAGCCTCATGTGAGCAATAGTAGACTCCTCCCAAGTAAACCAGCTGCACTCTTTC
>NW_010414417.1:10048-14953 GCF_000710305.1 Buceros rhinoceros silvestris
CTCTTTCCAAACAAAACAAAGCAAAAAGGTACATTGTCACTGAATACAAAGCTTGTATATACTCTGAAAGATGCGGTAGTCTTCCACCCCTACCATAGAAATAGCAGTTAACTGTACGTATGCCATTGGATGCTTTTTAGCTCTGTGCAATCACTACACAGTCCTCAGTTCCCCGGTTCGTACACAGTTTACACGCCTGCACATATTTATCCTCGTAATTCCTTCCTTTTGTAGTCTTGTTCTTCATTTAGCACAATGGAAATTGAGGCACAAAAGATGAAGTGACTTATGCAAGGTCATTTAGGACCTCTGGCAGAAGCAGTAATAAAAAGATTTCCTGTCCTTCAAATCTCCAAACTGTATGTTGAACACAAAACCTTAAAGTCGCTGTTACTATTCTTGTGTTTATCAATTAACAAACACGGTACAACTGGGATATTATAAACAAGTTACACATTTGCTGATTACTTAATTACAAAAGTAACAGCTCACCATGTTACATTGCTAACTTAAAGCAATAGAAAGGACAATCTATGTCATATCTGAGAGCAAAGACTTTGCTCCCCTTATTTCCTCCTTCATATCTCTGCAAACTTTTTTCTTTATTTCTCTTTTTTTTTAACAAATTTGCAATCAGCGTGGACAAAATTTCCAAAAAGTATAGATGGAAATTAGGCATTTTAATTGTGTCTAATACTAAACCCCCATCAGTACCTGTGAAGATCTTCTTCCAAATGTCTTTGTAAGGTTTCAGATAATGAAGGTGTCACTGTAGATTTACAAGAAGATAAAATTCCGTGATGATCTTTATCTTAAAATAACTGTAAGCATAATTATCCAGCATAAATGAGCCTCCAGGGAATAAATTTTCTTGAAAGAGACTGCCCCTAGTACTAGAACAAAAGCATCTTCAACAGCCACAGTGTACTGGAAAAGGAATCAAGAATATGTCTTTCTTCTCTGTACATGCCTCTAAAATAAAAGTGCTCTGTGCAAGTAATGGCTGCAGGTGCCAAAAGGTTACGCAGAAAATGAGCATTCTTGCTTGAAAAGCGCAGTTCTATTTTCTTTCTTTTTTGTCATTTTTATCTTCCTTTTGACACCAAACAGACAATCAATCAACAAAAGCAGAATGCTGGAGAGCTTCCAGTGCATCACGATACATGGGAAAAATTTGTAATTTCTTTAGGGAAAGGAACAGTCGAAGAAAGACTGCAAGAAAGAAAGTTAGATTCAAGCCAAGTCTGGGTTTTAGGACACTTCTCCTGAAGTAATTGAATACATATTGAAAGGAGCATATGAACCTGGACCTCTGTACTAATCTGTTCTGCTGCTAAGGAACTGTTACACTTGCTAAGGAAAGACGCATCTCCAGAGACTGGGAGAGGAGAAGTTTATGCTCGTTCCAATCCTTTCAAACAAGGCCTGGGTACAGCCTGGACAGTGGAAACATTCATATTGGTTACCTAGCCTTTCATTTTGCTTCTTTCATTTCACTAAATCACTTTCATTTCATTTCACTAAATCACGGAGCAGTTTGTCTTGGAGACAAACTCTCTGACTATTCCATTCTGATGGCTGTTTCCACAGCCATGTCAGAGTTTAGTCAACAAGGGTTAAAAGCAGGTAAGAGATGAGCTGGTGCTTGTTAGCTTCCTGGATTCACACGTAGCAGTGCATATGAGAACGAGGTGCATGGAAGTAGAAAAGCTTTCTTTGCTACACATTGCCCATTGGATGGTCACTCCATTCACCATCTCATCAGTTCTCTGTATTATTGAGATATAAATAGTCTTCCTTTGCACAAACTACTAGTTCTTCAGGACAGTGATAAGTACAGTGCACTTCAAAGCCTGGTCTTTAATGATGTCGCTGGATGCTGCTGCACTTTGCAGTCTGAAGACTACAATACTTTGGAAACTGTAGTTAAAATAAAACTTTAAAGAAAAGATACCTCTGGTCTTTGCAGCAGGTGCAGTGGTAGCCATTAGTTTTGAAAACTTAACAGTGTTTTTAAGTGAAGACATAGAAAGTTATTGACTTTCGTTTCCCACCTTTCTTTCTTTCTTTCTTTCTTTCGTTTTTAATGAGGATTCATACGTTATGGAAAATAAACTTGATGTCTTGAATGCTACACGGGGTTCAGTAGGGATTCTTCCGCATAGCACCAATCAAGCAGCAATCACCAATCAATTTGTTTGGCCATGTCAGCAATTTGTGAGGCAAACAGTGTTGCCAAGAGAAAAAGGTGAGGCAAATTGTCACATGTGTTGTTCGAATACAGATCTACGCACTGGGTAACAGGATGTTATTAATAGAGGGCGAGAGTTCTCTGGGATGCAGAGTCTTACGTTTCAACAGTTTTCTTAAATGAAGATGACCTCCCTCTTCTTAGATCAGAGGTGAGGAAATGAACTGGTGCTCCAAGGAAACCAGTGTCACTGCAACTTTCTAAAGGATCTGTACAGGCTTGGCATGCTGGTTTGCAGCGGAATTTCAATGAAAAAGTAGTTCAGTCATATTCTGTAAAAAAAGGTCACTCTGAAGCACCCATGAGAAAAGCTGCCCAGTGGATTGCTTGTGTCTCTTTTAGGGCATAGGAGAGGATTTTCTGCACTGAAAGATTGAGCACCTCCTTACCTTAACTTTTATTCTGACACTAGATTTCGAAAATAACCTGATTTTTAAAATGTTGAACTTTCCTGGCAACTAGGTTTTGTCCTAGCAGAAAAAGTCATAGTTCATCTTCTGGATTCTTCTAACTTTCAGACACCTGGGACAGTATGAATCACTCGATGTCTTACAAGTAGTGCAGTCTTTCCACACAAATCTGATGTTACCTCTATCCTTATTTTAGAAAGTTTTCTTCCTTTCTGTGTTGTACAGTAAAATAACAGACCATGAGGTCAGAAGAGCTCAAAAGGTGACAAAAATCCTTCTTTGATGGGTTCTTACCAGATCCATCTTGCTCAGTGAGCTCTGAATTTTTTGCTTTCCAACTCATGACTGACTGCCAACCCCAGCAGGGGTGAAATGAAGAAAGTGAACAAAATCAGATTGGCTTTGCTGTTATTAAAGGCAGATACCAAGGCAGATTAAGCTTAAAGCTGTTGTGTTGATCAGAGGTTACACTCCTGTATTTCCAGTTCTGTTAGGTAGCACTTTACAAGATGTATTGCTGTCTGCAACAGAATTCTGAAAGTATCTGGTAACTAAGCAAATATTTTCACCCAATTAGTGCAACAGAATGTATTTGATGTATAAGGATTCATCTCATTTAAGTTTCACTAATTAAAAGTTAGTCGTCTATTCTTACTCAGTCCCCTGTAGCAACTGAAAAGACATGGGCACTCCCCTAAAGCGATCAGCCATCCCATTTACTATTTAGGGATGGGATGAATTGCCTGCGTCTTTCCGTTGATTCTACCAGTTGTACAAATGACTGGTTCAGAAGAGACACTTTGATTGTAGGTTGCTTAACACAGCAGAGATGATTCTGTCATAATTATCATTTGATATAGCCACTGCAGATCACGCTTCCATGCACCAGATCAGTCTGTGAAGTCACTGCAGCAGTGGTTAAAAGGCTGCCAGAGGTGCAAAACAGCATTTGTGGCCGACTCACAAACACATCCATACTGATCTTCTTACTCAGCCTGAAAAAGTAGGTGCATCCCGCCCCTGACCCTACAGACACATCAGAAATGTGTGCCCCCAAGCTAGTCTTAGTAGCTTACTTAATTCAGTACTAGCATACCTCTGAATAAGGCTGCTTTTCACAGCCCTCATGTTAGCGAAAAGGAAAATAAAGTTCATGGGGTTTTTACTCGCTTATTTTTGATATATATTGATCCACACTGTTAAGATGACCAACAACTGACAGACAGATCTTCTGAGGATATGAGAAGCGCTATGATAAGATCTTATACTGCTTTAACTCCTCCTTTGCTCAGGTTCAGTAAGGTTGAATGCCTGCTTGCTGCAGTCCTACTTATATTTTGAGAAGATCTCTCTAAATTCTGGACAAATAGGTGAGGTACAGTAAAACTGCTAACTGCACATTAACTCTGCTCCTCAAATGAAGTTTTTTGAGTCTGATAGTGCTATGAAATAGATTGGAGCATAAATCCTCATGTTTTGTGATATAAACCTACCATTTGCTGATGCAGGCTGGGAAGAAATTTCCCCTCTGGGCAACAATTATCCATAAGGTTGGGAGCTTGGGAAATCAGGTATTATATGAGCTCTGGCCTTCTATTGTATCAGCTGTGAAAATCAAGAGGAGGGTAATATTTGCTGTCAATCCCCCAAATGAAGTACAACCCACTAACAGATCAAAGCCCTGTAAAGCTTCTGAGCATTGGGCATTATTTACTGTATAGGTATACTATCAACTCCACACTTTTATGTACACTGGCCAGACAAAAGCAAAACGAAACAAAACAAAACAAAACAACCAAAACAAAACAACCAAAACAAAACGAAACTCCACATATGCAATTGAAAAGACACTGAAGAAAAGTATGAACTCAGTGGGGTTTGAAAAGTAGCTTATCTGCACAGAAATGCCAGGAAGGTGTTGCTAATCAAAGCTGTATTTTGTAATAATACAGGAAAGCTACAGAGGTATTTTGACAGGTGAAAGAAATTAACCCATTAAAATACATAAAGAAAACAAAATGAAAATTTTTCATGTACAACTATTTTCAACGTCCAGTCAGCATTGTTGGTAGAAGTCTGTATACTCTTTCTCCTTTAGAATATTACAGTGTAGACAAGATCAAAGAAATCAGAGTATAAATATGTGAACAGAATATAAATTACATGAGGCTGAGGTTGGGGCAAAAAAAAAAAAGAAACCAAAGCAAAAATGACCAAACAAAATTTTCGGAGGGGGGGGGGGGG
>NW_010414417.1:15081-15303 GCF_000710305.1 Buceros rhinoceros silvestris
CACACTAAATTTTCTGAGGGGGGTGGGGGGGGGAATAATTCAATGAAGTTATGTAAGAGTATGTCAGTAATTGATACCCTTGAACACTAGAAAGGTGTGAAAGAGATTTTTTAAGGACAGCAAATGAGATGTGAATTTACAATGTGAAGTAATATAAAGAAAGTTCAGTGCAGTTCTGTTATTCCTTATCAGGTGTATAACAGGCTACAAAATGCTGTAACT
>NW_010414417.1:15401-20077 GCF_000710305.1 Buceros rhinoceros silvestris
CCTCCCCATCTCACGGAACACATAAACAAAGATCTCTACCCACTTTCATGGTGTGGACAGAGTAAATTCAGAACTCCGCTAGTGCTCCCCAGGAACTCTTCAGATTAATAATCTCACCTTGGAGCCATAGCTAAGATGTTAAATTTTCATTTTTCTATTTAAAACAAATAATTGTTTTCATTTTAACAGAAAGAAAAATGTTCAGATAATTATTTTAATGTTTTGTTTTCTATTAAACCTTTATTTTAATGCAAAGTATATGAAAATGGATAAAGTTGTTTGTTTATATTTTGTGATTTTCTACTTTCCTTGTCTTTACTATGTCCAGTTTTTAAATTTCTTCCATTTCAGAAAAATGAAACAGTATTAAATACCGTCTAAAATACAGTGTCTTGAAACCTTTAACAGTTCAAAATCTCTTCTGTGCTGAGAAAGTAATGAAGTGGCAAAATCCTTATGTTTATATTTGCCCTTTTGAAAAGGAAAGAAATGACAAACTGGTAAATTATTAAATTGTAAAAGATAAACAGATAAAAAAAGAAGGAAAGTAAAGGGAAAATAAAAAAGAGGAAGAAAGTTCCAAACCAAATATAATACTTTGGAAACTAGAGGGGAAAATATGACATGCTAGATGCTTTTGTTAAAAGGAAAAAAATTATATATACACAGTAAGATTTAATAAAATAACATAGAACAACATTTTGCAAGTTTTTTTTTTAACAAATCTATTTTCCAGTGTGAGAAAACATTGTCAACCAAGTTGAATGCAATGTATTCATCCAAAATTTTCGGAAAGCACCAAAAAGACAGGAAATGTATGTGCATTTTCGAACACAGTAAGGATGTTAAAGTAGATGGGGTGCAGATGTCTGTACGACTCTTTCAGAAGAAAAAAAATTACATTTTTATTAAAAATTTCAGAAGAAAATATTTTGGCTTGCATTAAATTCAATGGAAGCAGGTAAACAAGATTTTTCTAAGAAGTTTGATGAGAGCTGAACCAGAACCCCTTTCAGGAGATTTTATTTTTAGTTTTCTTTTTACCTTGGTGTCAATAAATATCCTCTGCTATCATATTAACTCATCATCATTAGCAAGAGGACTGTTCCAATCATTGCATCACACACTGAGGGTAAAATCTAACTCTAAAATTTTGTGTTGTTATTAATGTTGCTGAATCTATTGTGGTAACGATCCCTAAATTGAAAATCTGAGTAGAAAATAAAATTTTAGCTGTAATTTATTTTTTACAGCACTTACCCATCAGCAACTTGATGCAAATATATATTTCACCAGTTAACAATTATTTCGTTCATGTGTATTTGTTTGATCACTGGGCTGTCGAGCCACTGCTTTTCCATTCATAAATAACAGCAAAGAAAGAGACTCTGAAAACACTGTGATGCAATGAAGTCAACTGATTTTTAAGAACATAAAGTTCTTGCATTTTTCCACAGATACATGGAATTGCTGCTGCTTGTAAGATCAGTCTGTTGCTGATGCTCAAAGCAACTACAATGAGGGGAGCAAGCCCATCATGTGATGAGTATGGTGTTCTGCTTTTGTAAGTATAACTGCTCTGCCTTTATATATTCCTGTTCAGATGCATTCATGTACAGGAGTAGAAAAATTATCAGATAATTACAAGTTCTGGGATATAATATTGCTGTTCTTTGTAACTTTTTCCTTCTTTTTTTTTTTTTGTGAAGTTCAAGTGGTCTTCACGAACTTGTCAGAAATTTCTGTTTGTAGTTTTGGTTTCTGTTTTGGTTTTCAGTTTTCCTTTCCCAGTTAAGAAAGAGGAAAACAGAAGCTAAGTAAAGTAAAAAGGGAAAGGCATCTCTATCTAAACTGTTCTTAAAATAAATCCAGCTTACAAATACAATTTATTATTTGCAGTTTTTCTTACGTATAATAGAAAACATATGGGAAAAGCTAAATTAGTAATTTATGTTTCTCTGGAAAATTTCCTGCACGAGCCTTGCCACGTTCTTCAACATGTAGAACACTCTAGTGTGATCTTTTAATTACAATTAAATGCATAACTGTATATTAAAAAATTAAATTCTGGGGGTTTATTATTATTATTTTAAAGTTTTCTAGATCTGTTTTAAACAGATTTCTAAGGCTAATGAGTCTCCTGTTTCTTATTATTTTTCCGTTAGATTTTCAGAAATGAACCTTTCATCTAGTTTGGGAGGGGAGAGGGGAGGGGGGCTTGAAGAAAGTTGCATTCTTCCCATGTTTCTCACAGAATTCTGAAAAAATCCCATATAATGTAAGTAAACATTATATAATGTTGACTACGCAATAGAGCATTTGACTAGAGTTACATAAGAAACATCATTTTTATTTTCTAATTTTCTAGTGTTGGAATTGTAATCTTGATAGTACTTTTCAGAAAGACAGAGTATTGACAATTTCAAAGCCGAATTAAAATTCACAGAAGTATGAATAAGACATTTTTTTTTTTTAAAAAGTGCCTATATACATGGTAAGAGATTAGTCTGTTATACAGAATACTAAATGTATTCTCCATACGCTTTCATAACCAAAAAATGTACCAAACAAAAGATTTTGGTTTCCAAGTCATCTGAAATGTACCAGCTCCAAATAGAGATCTGAAACCTACATGCACTTACAACAATCTGTTTGCAACAACAATGACAAAACCCCTGTGCACAATATTATAGGGGGAAATAATCTTTCATCCACAGGAAAGTCAGAACTGGTCAGTTGTTCAAAATAAATTCACAGAAATGTGGCACATTTTGTATATTTGAAAAGGGTGTGAAGTCCGTGTCTGGAGCTCTGTGGCATGAGGCACTTGATGCAGAGGTATCAGAACTGCAGAGCAATGGACGGCCACTGGGATGTGGGTAAAAGCTCTTCCCCATGAACAGGTTAACTCATGAGTCAAAGGCAGTCCTAGAGCACAGCCAAAAAAGCCGAACGTCAGGAGCTTTGACAAAGCTTGACTCATTCAAATTTTCCTCCTCATATTTTCTCTGGAGGGCCAAATAAGCCAAAGTTCACATCCACATTTGAATTTTCCACTTGCATTTCTGTCTGAGTAGCACGGAATAAAATTGTTTCCCAACAAATCAAAACCCCTCTGTTTCCACAGGGAAGGAGCTATCGAGATGCAGCCGCATATTCCAATTTACTGAATGCTGACTTTGTAAGCCCCCATTTAGTTAACAGCACAACTGTGCAGCCGTTAACTTATGCACAAAGCACATGTGCTGGCTGTGGGTTTAGTTGTCTGTGGTGCTGATGCAAACCTGCCCTGTTTTATCTTGGAGGTATAATCATCTCAGAAAGTTTTATTCCTCTAACAGCAGATCTTTAATTAAATAGAATATTGTAAAATAAATAAATGCATCTGTAAACACGCTGGAGGGCAGAAGGACATGTTTTTATTTACACAATTTTAATAAAAGATATCTTTCTAGTTAAATCCCTGTGCGAATAACCTAATAAATAAAATGCAGTACAAAAAAGTGGTGTCTGTATGCTACAGATTTAACCAATTTTGCGTTTTCATTTCAAAAAGATTATTGCCTCTTCTTATTATTATTATTTTTCTTGCCCCTTCCCCCTTTTTCTCAAATCCTTTTCAGCAGAACTTAATAAGCACAAGCTTTGCCTTCCTGGATCAGAAACAGGATTAGTCAGACAAGAGTCAAAACAGGCCATGCAGAGAAAGGTACAAAAAACCCCTTAGTGGGCAAAGCTGAGTGTGTTGTTCTATATTTTTTTTTTCATAGATGTTCTCTACCTATTTTCTCTAAGTCAGATATTGCCCTGGCTTGAAAAAATACTCTTTAATTTCCTTGCTACTAATTTCTGTCACAGACATTTAGTATTTTTCTGACAGTCCTTTAAAAACAGCCTCTAGAGGATATGTTAGCCATTTAAGTATCTAATAACTTTAAGAACTGTGCCTAAATCCTTGGTCCCATGACAGAGAATCCCACTGTCTATTTGTACCCTGTGTGCAAAAGCGTTTTTCTTCATCAGTTCTTTCTTAGTTAGCTCTGTTTCGTTTAACATCTCCATGGTCTTGATTGCTGCCTGGAATAACATTTGTCTACCTCTTTCCGGCTTTTTCTTTGAAACGATTCTGCTGTATGCTGCACCAGTGTTTCACCTGTGAAAAGCATCATAAGAAACCACTGGAGCTGATTAAAACCTCATATTTATGCTCAGCCCAGGGGACCAGACACAGTGTTTTCATTTTTCTGCTAAACTTCCCTGTGCAAAGCCTTGCAGAGAGCAACAGAGCTTGTGGCACAGGGTTGTGCTGCAGGAACCACACAAACATACAAGTTAAAACAAACTGAGTGTGCACTTTAGGGTCCAGCTGGGTCTCCTATAATGCTTCACAGGTGCAGACGCACTTCACACCAGAGCGGTGCCAGGGATGTTCCACTCAATATGCTGTTATGTCTGGCTTCGAGGAATTCACAATACACTGAGATGGCTGATTCTTTCTCCTATTAAATATATGCTTTTATTTTCCTGTTGGCTCAAATACATATATTTTTTTTTCCCTTTTGTTAAACATTGAAAACTTTTTATGGAAATTGAAATTGCCCTTGGTTTCACTTAAAAGACACAGCTTATTTTTCCTGCTGTGAAAACAAAGGGTTGTAATACTTCACAATCTTAAC
>NW_010414417.1:20219-52002 GCF_000710305.1 Buceros rhinoceros silvestris
CCCTCTGCAATACCAAGCAGACCTTTCCTTTGGATCACATGCTATTTAAAGTGTTTCATTTTTCCCCTGGTATGAGCAGAAGCCTCATCAAAACTGTGAATTTCAGATAAGCTTTTATCAGACTTCTGCTGTAACCATCTCAGAAATGAGCTGTCATCAGCAAATTTAATCTGTTTCTGGCTGGTTTAATTGTTAGCACCATTTCTGCCAAATCCTTCACAGTCCTCGTAGCATGGAAAGTTTCTTTAAGACTTTTAATTCAGTCAGCAGAGATTGCACACTGTATTTATTTTTTTCATATTTATGACTTACACATTTAAAAAGGTGGAGGACCTTGATTGAACAGCTGAATTATGGAAATGCAACTGCATCACTAGTATTAAATACTGAGTCTGAAATGTGCAGCTGAGAGGGTTTTGGGAGAACCCTGCCAGCAAGAATAAAGCTCTGAAAGATATTTTACTTTATTTGGAGTGAGGATAAATAGAAGCAGATTTTCTTTAATGCTGTGTGTCCTGGAATTTTACTGGTGTCTACAAATAATTGCAAAGGGGCCCCAATCTTAAGCATGCTGAAGGACAAAAAAGGTGGCCTTATGCTTAAAATTGTTGCAGAAGGCCTCAGCAAAAGTGGGTTGAGATTCATACTTCGCCACAGGCTTTCTGCATGACCTTGGGCAATTTAGTTTGGCCTGTATTCTCACAGGATTTGCTGATATAACAATGTTTGGAGTCTGTGGGAATGAGATGCCCAAGTGCTTCTGCTTAGCTGACCCCAAGAGCCTCGTCCTACCCATGAGCACTAATTACTACTGAATTTTACCTGCAAGTTGGTTGCCCATCCAGCAAACACTGTGAGATCTTCCTACAGTTCCTCAGAGGCAGTTTTGAATCTGACACTCCCAAGTAGAGCTTTTTAAGGTATCATCAGAAATTCATTCACTTTTAATGTCTTCTTACAAACCATTTATCAATATGCTAAAAAGTGTACATACTAACTAAACCAAAAGGAGTTTCCCTCCCTTTTCTCCAGAGAGTAATGTGACAGTGAACTCATAAATCTAGAGCTAACTGGATGATGTGTACTGCGCAACTAGGTAAACAGAGTATGCATATATATATATATATATATCTCGCAGTGAGAGATGGTGATTACAGCCCTTGACCTTCCTGACATAACACTTTTTTCTGGTTAACTCAGGCATTCATGGCATGTAAGAGGTTGCTTTTGTGTAACAGCAATTACAAAACCTTCCTAGGCAATCTGTTCCAAATACAGTTAAGCAAAAACTCTGGAATTGTGATCCCTGGATAGTTTTAGAGCTAAACAATTATCTCCCAAAAATATAGAGTATAAAATCTTTGTCTGGGAAAGAAATGGCTAAGTTATTTCAGTGTTAGTAAAACTGTGATTCATGGATAGAAGTGGTTCATCAGGCAACAATAAACAGTCCTAGCTGATGACTGTAGTCAGCATGTGATGGAAAACTGTAAAACAACAGAATTAAATTTATCTAATTCCAAAGAACTAATTTGCTGAGTTTGGCCTCTTTATTATTTCAGATGTTTGGCATTTGTATTTCTTTATTTTTGTGAAACGTGTTTTCCTGTGTGAGAATCTTGCAGAGTCCGTGGTAATTTGTTTTTCCTTTGAATGTGCTTGTTCATTTGGTTGTTTGCTTTGGATAATTACATCCCTCCTGCCGTATCATTCCCTTTTGTAAACTATGGGAGTTACTAATACAGCATGATTTGCAAATTCAGATTATTCTAAATGAATACGCAATTTGAAATTCACTTTGTGTGGTTTCAGGCATCCAAGTTTGTAATGCTTTTGCATTCATTCCAATAAAGATCAAATCTGAATGCTCAAAAAAGTGAATACAAAAGGATATTTCTTCAGTTCTTCCATCTGATTGGAGCCTTTTATTTTGATCCTCAGTGACAGCTGTGTCTGATCTTGCCCCAAGTTTTATGTCTCCAAAAGGATTTCTCTTGTTGAGGGATTCATATTCGTAAAGACAATATTCCAGTCCTTCCAGCTTGGTTAAGGCTTAGAATTCTAAGAATTGGAAGGCAGAATCAAGAATTTTCTATTCTGACCGATTTGAAAATGTAAAAAATCGAGGCAAAAATGAATGTAATTAAATGAATATTAGTATCTCATCTACATTTTTTTGTTCTCCCAGAACATATGTGACTTTATAGTTACTGTGAAAGTCAAAAAGAACTTTGTTTTCAAATCCAGCAGATGAAGGGAATGTCATAGGCACCACTGATGAAATCAGCCATCATTTCTGTTACAGCAGGAAATTATTCAAACTCCTTAAAAGCAGTTCATGCCTTCTCCTCTCCAATATATCCAGCAAGATCTGGCTGTAGTGGAATTTCCCATGATTCCTGCTAGGCAGTAAATGTTTGGCATGCAAACTATCACATTTGTGGGTTGATATGTTATTAATTGAGTCATTCTTTCTTCAGAAAATACAAATATCAAGACATGGAATTCAAGTAACTGAAATACTTTGTGTGGTTGAAAAGACAGAATAAATTCCACTGTAAAATTTTTTGAAAGCCGAAAAGTGTAAACAATTAATAAAGTCCCAAAGGAAGTCACTACCAATGAGTGCTTTTTAGTAAATGGTGAAAAACCCCCAGAGGAACTGCCTTGGGAGTCATTAACATGATGATGGTACATTTTTCTCGCATATAAAAATGGACCCAAGAGGGATACTTGATGTCATAAAAATCTCTTGTGGATACCTCTACATTAAAAAAAAAATTGAGTGGAAACTCACTGACTGTATCCAAGCTACCTCATTCAATACTAAAGATAGGAGCTTCTTTATGACTTCTCGAGTTGTTACTCAGAATCATAACGCTGCCTTGCAAACCCTCTCATCCTTCTTCTATTCCTTTCAACTCACTTGCCATCTCCCTTCTTTGCCCAGTTGTCTAGGCATCACATAATATTGGAAATGCTTTTGGAAGAGTCCATACATATTTGCATCAAATCATAATCTCACTTGCATCTTGCTGTGTAACAGTAAGATCTGGAAAGTCTGGGACTCTCTCTGTCTCCTAGAAGAGAAAAAATAGATGAAACTAAGGAGTGCCAAGCAGGGTGATGGATACCTATTCAAGGCAGAAAAGTATAATTGGATGTATTCCAAACTAAAATGACCTGAGGCATAACCAGTGTTACACTTCCAGGTCCTGATTTCTCAAACCATCCAGATTGGCAAACTGGCCAGGCACACCATGAGTTAGTCCTGCTGGATTACCTCTTTTCCTTCTGCAAAAATCAGTGCACAGAAGGGAAGGGAGTGAAAGCACTGATGTAAATTTGGGCCTTGTTCCAGCCAAGAGGCAAACCACAGCTGAGATATATGTCCTTACCCAGCACCTAGAATAGTCCCCAGGCCAACATGTAGAGACAGAGCCCGTTTGTACCAAATGTATCGTTCATATGATGTTATGAACATATGATATGTTAATGTCACTACAACAACAGTCCTCGTAAACCGTGTACATGAAGAGATACAGTGTACTGATGCACATTGGAAAAGTAAAAATATATAAAAGATAAGTCCAGCAGGATATATTATAATGTCTGGAATAATGTTGGCTAGGAGACCTTCCGAATGATTCTTTTGCAAGTTCAGGAGCACGTCTTTCTGTAGACAAAACAGAAACCATCTAATCTTCATTTAAAGATCACCACTGAATGAGAATCCACCAGAAACTTAAGTTGCTCTGTTGATTAATTAACCTCATTGTGTGCTTTTAGACACTATTTCCTATGTGAATTGGTTTCAAAAAGTGAAGTTACACAAACTAGACATTAGAGGACCGACCAGCATGAAATGTGTTTTTGCTTGAACACCACTCTCTTTTAGAGAGCAAGGCAGAAGCCCCCAAGTACTCTTCAACTCAGAAGATGACTCAGATATCCTGCACCTCATGCATGGGCAGATCATCAGATGAAATATTGATTTAAATGCCACTTCTTTCTGAAGACACATCTCCCAGCTTTGAAGAACTCAAAGCAAACAATGAAGCATTAAAGGAAATAATAGAAGCAATTTTTGATGGTGTAGCTTTTAAATAAAATCATAATCTCAGGATTTCAGATTTCTACTTTTATGAACCTGTAGGTTGCCTGTAACTTATTTTACCATAACAGCCAGTCAGTCCTTAGTAACTTAATTATATTCTGTTCCTTCTTTTTTTTTTCGTCCCATATTCCTGGGTTTTGTTTTGCGGTTGTTTGGTTGGTTTGTTTTGTTTTTTTCTCTAGACAATGCAACTCAAAAGTTTTCATGCATCTCCTTGACAGATACAAACATTATTCCCATTGTGTCCTTACTGAATGAAAAATTTAAAGTGCAGAGCTGGCTTTGGAAGATTGACTGGATTCTAAATGAACTTTCTGATACCAAATGTAAAACTAGAGGGAACAGAGCACCAGTAATGAAGTGAAATACAAGGTTAAGTATTGGAAACTAATTAGTGAGTTCATCAGTAACAACTCTTTGATGGTCTGAACTGCTTACTGAAAGATAAGGATGCATTGTTTGAGAAAACAATTAAATCCCATCCCATACTTGCATAGAATTATTTCATATTCACATGCAAATCCGAAGACATGGATACACTCAAAATACTAATGCTATATATATGCATAGACTGTGTTTTTCCTCTTGTTTACACCACTTTGAATCAGAGGTAAATTAACAAGTGGTCTACAATATAAAATGGCTGTGATACTAAGGAAGTTCAGACCATCTATCTCTGTCTTTCACCATCGTTATTATTAGCAGTAACTTATTTGCTACTCTCATTTTTTTGGATATTGCATGAACACATAACCCGACTCAGGGTCTTTAGCAGAAGAATTCAGTCATCCATATAAACAGGTGGACAGTTGGACTATCCATCACCTTTCTACCTACCCAGACTGATTTTTTATACTATAGCAGTATGACTCCACTGTAGTTTCCAATAATTTACACAATAATCTCCATTCTGTTGCGCTGCTTAGAGGCAAAGGACAGAAGAACAAATCCACATTCTGCATGGGTGATTTCTTGTGTGTTCAAAATTGAAGAGCCTATGTAGAACAAGTACGTCCTGGTACTTTCTTCCCCCCCGCCCAACTAAACCTGTTGGCTCAACCTACTGACTAAGGAAACAGCGTGACAGTAAGAAATATAGTTGAATTTCTGGAGATCAGTGCATGTTAGAGTTGCTTCCAGGCTGTTCTACCCTTCATCTTTACCCCATGAAGGATAAGACTGAGGAACTAAATTGGAGTTTGGAGCAGCCAGGATCCCTGCCATCACGATGATCCTTGGCGTACAGGGACAGATATCCCAGCAGGAGTTACTGCTGTTTCAGGCTAATGCTAATAGTGCTGACTGTGTGCCTGCGGCAGCACACGCTCCTGCAGAGTCTTTGGCACAGCTGTCACCTTACAGCAGCAGGGGCCTTAGCCGCCAGGCTCCTATGCTCACTAAAGTCACTGGGAATTTACTCCCCAGATAATTTTTCTCTCTTGATTTAGGAAGAAACCAGACCCATTGAAGTCACCTTCTCTTACAGCCTACTGTTCTACACCACTTTGCATTTCTGCTTTTCCTCCCCGGAATCGGACAAATGTTTCACTGACTCACCTCTCCAGTGCCACTCAGGAAGCACAGGCTGGGATGTGAGCATTAAATGGTCTCCAATTCTTCCTTTCAGAGAATAATGGGGTGTAGAAAAGGGTTTATTTTTCCTGGGATAATGCTGTGTGATGACTACATCTGGTGAGGATATGGCCATCCAAGCATTACTGTAATAATGCAAGCACTCATTTATCGATCCTTTGATGATGTTTCAAAGAGCCTAATCAAGTTAGACAGGATTTTGACAACTTATTTGATGTTTAAAGCAGAATGTTTTTAGCTATTAGTTTTTATTTTGTATTTTTTGACTCAGTGAAGGCTGAGGCTGACTGCGGCCACAGGATTCTGATCTGTAACAAATGCTAAAAAAGTTGTGCAGTTTTCTGGCAGCTTCTTGACACCTGAGTAATCAAGATGGGAGATTATACCTGTGGGTAAGTCTGGAATTTGTGTTGACTGAGTGTAGTAGATTCAAGAGTCTAAGGAAGTTGAGACTCCTGTAGAATTTCACGGCTGAATTTCCCTATGAAAGGGCTCATGCCAGCAGGGAAGGGTTACATCAGATACTAAATGTCCAAAGCGGCAAATAGGGGAATTCTCTCTGCCTTGCCTATCTTTCCTTGCAGTCCCATACCACATTCTTCTGGGAATCAGAATTAGAGTCCCAGGCTTTGGGAATAAGAAGAAAACAGCACTGCACAAGCAAGTAGGATTTGGGGAAAATTTTTGAAGGAGTAGTGTTGTTCCACATGGCTTCTTCCCTTTACAGAAGAGATCAATTAAAGAGAGCCCAAAAAACATTCACGGGGAATTACTTGTCACACTGGCTAGTTAAAAAAAAAACCAAACGAACAGTAATACTAGAAGTTCCTGAACTAATATATCTCTGAATTGCAAACACACCTCTCAACCAGTGCCCTCAGGGGAAGTCTTCCCTGTAGGGCAGTGTCATAGTGCACTGTTTTATGTATATTCTGTGAAAAGCTCAAGGGTAACTTCACCCTCATTCATATATCGGAAACCACACTTTTTGGACGACTATGTGTACCAGTAAAGTCAATATGATTCAGGTCCAGTTTCCTGAATTTCTCTATTAGGCCTTGAGCTGATTCCAGGCAGCCTCTCAGACCACCTCAGGTGCAGAAACTTTTAACATATTTCAGTGCACTGAATCAGCAGGGTTCTTTTCCCCTTCCTAGACACAAAAGCTGCACAAGGTGAAAAAAACCACCACTGAATTAATATTTATTTTGCAACATAAAAGAGCCCAGCACTATCTACAAATGTTCTAATTAATTTGGATTAATTTCATGTGCAAAGTTTGGCTCTGAAGGTGTTGATGGAGTAATACATCAAAGAGGCTTCACCTCTGTAAAAAATCAATGCTGAAGTAACCTTGATTACTGTCTCTGTTGATGTCACACGTAGCACTAATCAGTCATGGTTTGCACTGAACACTATTATGAACAAATATTATTTGTTCTCTTATTGGCATTTTTGAGACCTGGGAATAATATTTGATGCAGCTCTCTAAGAGGAGGTTTTTAGCTTGGGGAAATTGTACAGGTTGTTCAGAAGCCTGGGGTCTGAGAGAAAAATCGAATGAATCTGAAAATAGAAAATCAGGAGAGATATACTGCCACAGAACAAGGAACCCCCTGCCTTCCCCCATTTCTCTCTTCCTTCCCTTCCTGCCTCTCTTCTTCCTTTTCATCTGTGATCTCCTCTCTCTCTCTTTCACTTTCTTGCCCTTTTCTTCCCTTTTTCTTTCTTTCTCTTCTTGCTTTCTCACCCCAAACTCAGAACAAGAAAGTACGTTTGAAAGAGTGGCAGATTTCTGGAGGGAATGTTTTGCAATACAAGAAGGGGATCCCTAGAGATGCTGGGTCTGAAATACCTGACCTGTGAGGTATCTAAGCCTAATATAACCAAACAAAATGTCAGAGGAAAAGCACCTACTTCACCTTTAATAAGGTTCTCTATTGATTTTTGTGATTGCTGCTTTTATTCTTCAGAGGAAGAAAACATCTGCCACCCAGCTCCTGCCCTCCTGTCCCCTCCTTTTTGATTATTCTTAGTACTTTTCCAGCCCTTGGGAGTCCCTCCTTTCACACCTCAAGTACCTGTAACTGTTTCAATCTCATTTATTTCAACGTGGCAAGTTCATGTCTCTTCGGGCACACCCTGAAAACAATTTCTGTATTTATACTGGCCGTGGGGCATCTTGGATCAAGCTTCTGAGTACTATCAGGAATGGATCCACATATTACCTGGGCTCTTTGCAAGGTGCTCCTTGGCTGAGATTGTATTTAAGTGGCAGATCTCTCTCCTTGGTCCTTCTTGTCTTGGCAGGCAGCCTGGACAGACAGTAGGGGTAAATCCACATGATGGTACAAGCACCTTTTCTGGTTTGTCACACAGTCTTGTTCCCCTGGTTTTCCACACTAAAAAGCTGTGTGGATTCATCTATGACTTCTCCTCCTCTTTGCAAAAGACTGGGAGGGGAGCTGGACACTGCACAAACAGCTGTCCTCCCAGCATGGGTTCAAGCTTAAATAAAATGCACGTGAGGATTGGGATTCCAAAACAAATCTGTTATTATACAGAGAAGTCCTCAGTGGATCAAAGTTATAACTAAATAATTTCATCTCTGCTCACGTCCCATCTTCCTTTCCCCTCCCCACATATTCTCTGCATAAATTCCCCCAGGGATAAAACCCAGTTTATGTGTTTTTTGTCATGAGAACAAATGACAAAGGAGAGAAGTTTGTGATGGCTTCTTAGATTTTTCTAGTTTAGATAGAATAAATTATCTCAAGTCAGAAAAATATCTTAAGATGCTTCTGTCACAGAAACAGTCAAGCATGACTTATGGATTTCAGCTCATGGAAAATATGTTTAAAAATTCAGCTCGATTTTTAGATACAATCTGAATAGCAAGTATTTATTTACCAGTTGGAAAATGGGTCTTTAGATCTCCTGTACTGGTTCTGCTTGGTATAGCAGATGGTACTCCTATTGTGCAACACTGTTTTCAAAACACATCGATACAACCTCCTTATTTCAGACCATGTTGCATCTGTCCCTGAATAGGATTAATTAACCATAAACAAGCAAAGAATGAAAACAAATCTTACACCAAGAGTGGTTTTGAAAACTGTGCGTGTTCAAAATGTGCCAGATTCCTCTATTTAGAATAAAAGATGGCATTACAGTCTCTTACTTTGTCAAGTACTTTCTCTTGGTGATGAGGAGAGGGTTGGTTTTCACATTTAATTCTGAGTTGTGAACTATGGCCATTTCCCTTGACTTTGTCAAAATACTAGACAGCAGTGGGGAAAAAAAGAAAGGATGCTAAAGGTAGGGGGAATAAAGCTCTTGTTGATGTTCTCAGGATCCAAGGCGACTGGTCAGTCACGGATGGATGCTTTGGGCTGGCAGCTTGGCCACAGCAGATGTTGCTCTGGACCCTGGCTCACTTCCCAGGTCTGGGATGTCATCTGGCTTATCTAGTCAGACCCTTTTTCTTTACCAGTCTTTTTAAGACTGGGCAGAGCTAGACAAGCTGTCTCCTCTCATCATGCTGATAACCGTGCAGTACAGTAGATCTCAGAGTCAGGTGAAAAGCAAAGAAAAACACAAATACAGACACAAAAAAGGAGAAAAATTGTTGGGAAGGAAAGAGAAAGTTCAGTTCTTTGTCAATTTAGTGGTAAATATCCATACTGTATCACTGAAGTTACAATGCCCATGAAGACGTGATGATGCATGAGGCTACGAGTGACCTGAAAAAATCAAAATTTTATTGTAGCCAACTCAAGGGAATTTTCCATATTTCTTTAATTCATGCATTTTCACAAAGATGTGCATGAGTAGACGTGATCTCCAAATTAAAACATTACCCAATATATTAATTTAAGTCTAATTAAATTTTTTTATTTGTTCATTTATTTATTTGTTAGTTTGTTCTAGTCTTGCCATTTCACTTCTGCATTCTTTGGTCACACACACATATACACACACATCCCATTTGCTGGAGTAGGAGAATTCACAGCTTTTTAGATTAATGGCAGTTTTCTGACAGATAAAATTACTTAGGGGTGGCCTGTTGACCCAAAAGTGTTGCAATACCTTCTCTATTGTGTCAGTGCTGACTGATCACTTGATTGTTTTGGAATGAATTAAAATTGTTTTACTTCTTTTCCTTGGGCAGGTAAAAGCAGTAAGAGCTTGGAGACAACACCTAAACAGAGCTCCACATTTAAAAGCTGTTTTCTGTGATATACAATTTTATTCTCAACTCCCTGCAAACATTTTCCAGCTCAACAAGATTTCAAGATTAATTATCTGTAGTGAGAGAAAAAAAAGTGCAATTTAGACACCATCATTCCAATTTTTACTGGTTTTCTTATTTTTTAAGCATTATAAAGGGAGTAAAAGTTCACTTGTGGTCTGACTTACTGCCATGAAACTTAGCAGTGACAAGGTGTCATAGTAACAGACCTCATGCTGCACAGGCTTCTTGAAGAGCAAGAATGCGTTCAAATGCCAACAGGAACCAAACATTAAATGCTCAACCTATTCCTTGGTGAGAAAAGAGTAAATCCTTTTTGCCCTGCAGGTAAGCGAATGTTCCTTTCTGTCTGTGGCTAGGCAGTCTATCTTTGGGGCTTTGGCTCGCAAAGCTCTGTCAGGGGCAGCGTGCAGTTAGTAGACACCAGCCTTCTAACTTCAAGGTGAGTCCAACTTCCCAACCAGCTTATGGACAGTTGAACCATAAGCTTAAAAATAGGCCGAACCTGAAGAGGAGTCTTAGAAAAATCAAGCTGGGAGGGCAGAAGGGAATCAGCAAAGGTTGATTTGTTTTATCAAAAGAAAGGTTTGGTGTTCGGGGTTTTTTTTTGGTTTGTGGGTTTTTGGGTTTTGTTTTGTTTGGGTTTTTTTTTTTTTTTGGTGGTTGTTTTAGGGGCTTTGTTTGGGTTTTTTATGGCTCTCTGCAGGGGCAATTCTGTTTGTTGACATTCTTCTGCCTTTAAAAGCATGGACAAGAAAGAAAACCTGGAAATGGTGTCCGAACTACTAATGGGCATGGCAACAGCCACAGTGATAGGGAAATTTACTTGCTGCAGAAGTTTCAGAGTGTGTGATCTGTTCAAATAGTTACTTAAAGTTATAATATTTCTGAGAGCTAGAGATGTGTATGGATATGAGCATAGAAGGAGACTGAGGATACAAGCAACATGAAAAAACTCAACAGTGAAGAGAGGGGCTCATGGCATCTAATTTCAGATGTCTAAAAAGCAGGTATCACCATCAGAACCAGTCATTCTATGTTCTTTGCACAGGGAATAAGAAGAAATGTGAGCTTTGAGTGTAACTCACAAGATTTCTGTTACACGTGTTTTTTAGAATAAGATGTGTCATGGCCTTTAAAAAAACTCTTGGTTCCTTCCACAGACTATAAAAAGTATTTCAGATGTTTACCTCAGCTTTGTATGTACAATGAAAACATCAGCGGCTGAATGAATTCTACTTTTCTGAAGAATTTTACCAGGAAGGCAAACTCATTAGTTAGTGAATTAGTTTAAAGAAGAGATTATTTTTTATGTAAATTTGCTGCCCAGATTTACTGGGAATCTTACGGAATCAAACTCTAGTGTCGAAGTGTAGGCAAAATTGTTTCCCTCTGAATACAACCAAAACTGATGTTGTACAGCATGACACCATCTGAGGCTCTCAGCTGGCAAGGTGGATGCACTCAAGGTCCTCCAAAAGTGATCTCAGTGTATGTGTGCAGCATGTGCGATTGGCAGCTGGTGCAGACTTCATCGACAGTAAAAACACAGGGTGGACATGCAGTCTCAAGACAATAATAGATCCACAACACATCAAGTTACAGTCCTGCCCTCTTTACATCATATCAGGAATGTTATCCCGTGTAAAGTAAATGTATCCACAGAAAAATCTGAGCAAAGAAGACAAGGCAGAGACATATACATATATGCAATGTAGTGCAGGGTCAGGGACTACAACCTCTCTGAATTCTAGCATGCTTTCCGTCTGTAACTTTGCATTAAGCCTTATTTATTCTCACCACGTAGAATACCCACATGAACAATACAACTGCAAATCATGAATGGAAGGTCCATATAATCCTAAAGGCATCATTCTCTGAATCTGTTTATAATCAACCAGCAGTATCATAAACACGTAGATACTGTCTACATGCCAAGATTTCGTGACATTTGCACAATAATTGCCATGAATTCCACAAATACCAACGCTTGACAAACATATGAAGTAGTGTTGATCTCCACATGCACAAGGGCCATGACAATGATTTCCAGGTGCCCAGATGGAATTACTGCTGCTGCTTCAACTAGCCTGCCAAACACTTCTCCAATCCTGTGCAGTTACTGAAAATAATAATAATATTGAAATACCCTTGAAGTCAGCAGTCGTAAATTGATTGAATATGAATTAAATGGAAAATAAGCAAAAGCAGGTCTTCAGCTGGGTTACTCAATTTCAGAAGGAAAAGCTTTGATAAATTACGTGAACAAGCAAGTGAAGTCAATGGAAGCAAAGAGTTCAGGGGTTTGCGGTGTGACAGATTCCTCCAAACTCTTTAAGTCAGCAATGAAAAGTTATCTGAAAGTTGCACATATAGCAAGTGAGAACAAAACTTTCAGGAAAGGTTTCCAAATGTATTTGGATGTATAGCTACCTCGAAAAGGACATTAAGAGTAAGCACAAAGCCTACGAGAAATCGAGGGAAAAAAAAGATTGATCAGCAAATAAAGGAACACCTTAGAGGTCACAAAGTATAGAAATAATGTAAGAATTGCCAAGAGTCAAGCTGAGTTAGGCCTTTCAAAGTATATTAAAACAAATAACAAAAAAGCTCTTCAGTCACATAAATAAAAAAGAGAGCAGCAAAAGTATGAACAGTATCATATGCAGCAAGGTTGGGCAGAGATAAGCCAGTATATGTTTGATTCTAAGTATTTTCGCTCATTTTCAAAGAAAGAATCGTTGAACAGGCAGGAAAGATGGTGGAAATGAAAGGATGTAGAAGTGAGAACAAGATTTACATACAAGAGAAAGGCAAACAATAACTTATATAACCAAGTAACTAAAAAAAATAACCCCCAAACACAAACTTTCTGAACTGTAAAAGAAATCCTACCAGGTAAGTGCTCTAACTACTAACATTATGAAAGAGTAACGGTGGTTTTCTCATTCTGTAATGTATAAATTATCTGTTCCTCAGCGACAAACCTTCAAAGGCATTAGAAAATATCACCCATCTTACATTCCCCTCTTCACATAGTTCACGTTTACTCTGGAAATTAGGAGAGATGCTTCTCATGGTGCAAAGAGACTTGAACAGCATTATTGCTGAAAGAGCAGGTGGAGTTCACCTCTGCTTAACTTGGCCCAATCAACAGGTGCTTAGTTAAGTTCAATTTTTGTATCACATCATTGGGATTAATCTTGAGTCACTGGTTTCTGCCTGCAAAGTTAATCTATAAAAGGTGGGGCAATGGCATCTTCTCCTTCTTGTGCTCCTAACTTTTTCGAGAGCAGGGGATCCGACAATGTGTTCCTTAAACTACTCACCAGGGAAACTGAGGAAAGAGACTACAGACTCCTCATTATCTTCATCTTTTCCTTTTTGGCTAGTTCTGCATACCCAGGAATTGAGAATCAGGTTTCTCAGTGTTACACGCACTGAGGGCACTTGACTCCAGATTGAGGTGCTAATTCTTTTGTGCTCTGCTTAGTGAATTAGGTATAGCACACAGCTAGCAAGCGAACAGAAGTTCACTCACTAGCATTTAGATAAACAGACCTTTATGCAATAATCAGCATCCAGAACTTTCTACTCAGGTATCTTAAATTCTACACTGCCTAGGCATGCTGTCTCTAACCCAGCAAATATGGCTTGCTTTTAGGCACTGTGCACAGCACAACTGAAAAAAAAAAAAAGTGGAGTCAACTCACCAAGGAGATTAGAGATACAAGCTTGAATTAAGTCAGATGGAAAAAAAATCATGTCTTGAATCAGACCACTCATTTCTCGTGTGAATGTTGCAGTAGATAAGACATGAGGCATCACTGCTCGCCTAAGCCTGCTAGGTTTGTTCAAGGCACAGGCTTGTGGATCAGAGTCCTCCAGGAATCTTAACCAGGACAGTAATTTATTTCTGGTGTAAATTAGATATGCAGACTGAAAAAATTCATAAAATAAAATGCTTAAGCACATGCAACTTGTGATGTTTTTCAAGACATAGCTATTGGAAGACCATGGAAGCTTCTGATTTTATTTGGGGGAATGTATCATCTGAGTGAAAAGTCAGTGTAACATCTTAATGTGGAGATACAACACTTTGTGGGACATGGAGATAGACTGCTGTTTTGATAATTAAAAAAAAAAAAAGAAAGAAGGAAAGAAAACAAGCTTCTATTACTGCATATGACAGAGAATTAAAAAAAATATTTCAAATTCTTGTTTATAAAAGTGCAAGGATCATATGCTTTTAATAATAGATTTCTTGTTTGCAGATCTTTTTGTTTTCTTTTGTTTTGTGTTATAATAAAGAATACTACCAGCAGGACATTAAAATATATTATGAAAGATTTATACATTCATTAATTCCATGGCAAAGGTCATTTATATCACTGGGTAAAGACAATGAGAAATGCTTTTCTTGTGAAACAAGTGTTCTTAATGAGACCACCTACTTCTTTCTTCCCTGCTGAAACCAGTTAGATGTATCAATTATTTGTTTTAATGGGAAGAGTTGTATAATACTCTAAGAACAAATGTAAGCCAAGTATTTTTATATACAAAATTGCTATAAGGGGAGCTGTGTTTAAAATACTAATCTGTAAAAGGAAGTAGCAACCTTCTTCTGAGTAGGAATTAGTCAGCTTGATTCTGTGGGCTTCATCAGAGCTCCATCGAGTTTTGTGGTTTTGGAGTTTCAGGACAGATATAGAAACTGCCTAGGAGTCTAAAACAAGCAGATTTTGGTGAGGCTTTCCACCATGCTCAGATGTCTAACTGTTGATTTGAGTCTATTTGTGCTCTAGTGTTTGGTAAATCCAAAGAGACATCTCTTTGCACTGTTAAGTATCTAAATACTTTTGTTATCTTTCAGCTATCAGATCATCCAGATAAGAAAGACATGGACCTGTTGGAACGGATCCAGAGGAGGGCCGTGAATATAACAAGAGGGCTGGAGCACCTCTGCTATGAGGACAGGCTGAGAGAGTTGAGGTTGTTCAGCCTGGAGAACAGTAGGCTCCAGGGAGACTTTATTGCGATATTCCAGTACTTAAAGGGTTGTTAGAAGAAAGAAGGAGACAGACTTTTAGCAGGGCCGGTAGTAACGGGACACAAAGTAATGGTTTTAAATTGAAAGAGGATAGTTTCATACTGGATATAAAGAAGAATTTTTTTTTTTATTATTATGAGTGTGGTGAAAAAATGGAAGAGGTTGCCCAGAGAAGTTGTGGATGCCCCATGTCTGGGAGTGTTCAAGGCTAGGTTGGATGGGGCTCTGAGCAACCTAATCTAGTGAAAGGTGTCCCTGCCTGTGACAGAGGGGATAGGCTAGGTGATTCTTACAGGTCCCTTCCAACCCAACCCGTTCTATGATTCTGTAAGTCACCAGGAAGGTAACTTTTTAATCTAGGGAGGTTAAAAAAACTAAAAGGTTGGTTCATGCTTGTTTTATTTCCCTATCCCTCCCACAACCATGCTGTCTTTCTTCCTCACAGGGACCTAACTGGGTTATGCAGAAAAATCTGCATAACAAAGAACATGATATGGTGATCTATTCTTTCTAAGCTGTTGAGTTGTTGGTGGACCATTTCACTGCATTGACTACCTGTTAGCTAGAGGATCTAGGATCTTGGATCTACACTGGATGTGTCAATGAATTTGAGCAAAAGATCTCTGAATAGAGGTACTGGTTTTAGGACCAAACATCATGATTTTTGCACCTGCAAATAATGACAGCTCTGCTTCAACAGAGCTTTCATCTATGTGTAAAATAAATTATGTGTAAAACTAAATCATGCCAAACTGCAATTATGAGCAGAACTGGAATCAGGCATCATAAAACATACTTTTGAGAACATCTTCTTAGTCTTGTTTTTTATTCAAGAATGAAATAAACGTATAGTCCTTTGGTTGAGGAAAGAACTGACCAATTTCTAAGCCAGTGATCATCTGCCAAGGTGAGAAATGTCTAAGCAAACCACCCAAACCCTGCAGAGAGGTAACTGAGAGATGGCTGTACTCTAGAGTAGCACAGTAAACACACGGGAATTACCTGCCTCTTGGAGGCTGCAGTGACATTTGAAGAGTAAACAGCATGCTTCTCAGTCTTCAGGCAAATGAGACTTCCACCCTGCTGCAGCATATTGGTCAGACACGTGCCCCCTGCCCTCCCTTAAAACTACAGAGACATGACATTTTAACTTGAACAAGCAAGCCGTCCATAGAAAATAACACCATGACAACTGTCTGTTGAAGCTGCCTCCCTGGGTGTGAGATCCTTATCGCTGGAGCATACATCATCACTTAACAAAACAAATGCGCTTCAGAAGCTGGTGGGGTTTTAGCACAACTTTGAAACCACTTTCTTTGCGGAGCTCACTGTAAACTGCCTGCTGATAGGTGTTATTTAAAATGCTGGTGACATCGAGATAGAAAGGCTATAGTTACTGTTGAAACCACAAATGGGAAAAGAAAGGAATCTGAAAATTCAGCTTTATTGTCTAGGACTCGTGTGGTTCTCTTGTGCCTGAATGTGCTTTTTGTTTGTCTTTGCATTATTGCCTGTAAATAACAGAGATTTCTTTCTTTCTTTCCTAGTTCTTTTCCATCAGCAGGATGCTATTCATTCCTTCAGAACAATGAAGAGGCTGAACCTGAAAATGAGCACAAGAACTTAACTTTAATACTCAGGGGAATAGTCCCACTGAAAGCAATAAGTATTTATTACTTGATCATGAGTTCTACTGAAATATGCTTCCTGCAGAATGATAGTTCATTTCACTCATCAAAGCAATGTTAGACAGAGCTTTAAAATTAACATATAAATAAACAGAAACAAAGATTTTGCATTGCTGCTATTGAAACCTTGAAAATTTAGACCAACTATGTGATAGGAAAAAAAAAAAAAGGATACCGTGGGCATGAAATTTCTTTTGAGTCTGGCCCTTTAACAGATTTTGTTTGTCCTTTTAACTCACAGTAGATACAGTGTACAGCTTTCATTGCGAAATTAAATTCACAGTGTTTCATGCAACATGATTATTCCTTTGCCACCAACTAATTACCTAAAAAACAAAACAGAACAATAAAATATATGAATTATTGCAGAACACTCATGGCAGATGCTTGCACTTTTGCAAGTTTCATTGTATTTAAGTCATTTTCATCTCTCAGCATTTTTTTTAAGCTATTGAGGCCTTTTTTTTTTTAGTTTGGCTTTGGTTTAGAATGTTTTTGTGTTCATATGCATAAACATAAATATATGTGTGTATGCAAATAGGTATACATATCATACACATACTCCTTTGATTTGAGATGCAGAAACAGGAGGTCATGCAGTAGGGACTTAGTATTATTCGAAGAAAACTATCCTATAAAAAAAATATTTCAGTAAGACTACCAAAATTTAATATTCTGGAACAGTAACTAATATTGTAGGAAGGAAATGATAGATTACACAAGCAAATATTGACATACCATAGTTACTTAATTCCTGCCTAATTACTAGAAAGATTTATAGGATCATGGAATTGAAGCTATAAACCTTATGGTTTCCTTGGCAAAAGTTCAGCTGATTAGTTTAAGAGAGAAATGACTTACAGACAACCAAATTCCAGACTTCAGCTGGATCAGATGGAAATCCTCATCTCCAGAGGATCATCCAATCATGTGAACAGCTACAGGAATATTGATGGACACAACCAAAGGTATTACCTCCTTACTTTAAGGTATGGATGCGTGTAAGTATTTTGTTAAATGCAGCCTTCATAACTAGACAAGACATAGGAAAATGTATTTGTATGCAAATTCTGCTTTCTGCTTTAAGTTGCTAATCATGGTCATTTTTTGTTGTAATTGCATGTTTCTCCACGTGGCAAAATGTTACTGTAGTGCATTGAATAAGCAGCATAACCAATTTTTTGTCGCCTTAACAACAGGCTTACCATTCATTAAACATAGTAAGGCTAGTCCAAAGAGAGATAACAAGCCAGCTGTCTCAGTAGCTTCCAAATACCTTGCCATCACACAAAGTAAATTTCATCATGCTCTTGGCCACTCTAATGACCATGGCCCAAGCTCTTTACTGTAGATTTACATCAATAATGAAGTGCAAAACAAGTGTCATATCAGTGTGATATATCACCTGAGCAAAATGGAAGCAGACCACACCTATTTTGCAGAGGACCTAAGAACGACAAAAAACTGCAAAGTCCTGTGTTGGATCATAGCTGATGGCAGGTGAGGAGCTCAGTCTTTTAACAACTGCCAGGATCTAACAAGGGCTCCTTTGTCTACTCATCTCAGAACTGGTTAAAGGTAGATTCCAAATGCATTTTGCCATTTGAACTTCAACATTGCATTTGCAAAAAACCCGACCTGTGTCTACAAAGAAGAAGGAAGCATTTACAGATACAGAACTTCACGTAGTGCTTTACTAACAACTACATCATTATTTACTTCTTGCAAGGCATTCCAAAAATAGCTAGCTCCATTCTTCAGACCCCCCGCACTAGAGTAATCTGCAGTACAGTCACTATTCCAAACATCTGCTATTTTTTCTGTCCTTTTCTTTTCTGTCTTTTCTTTACACAAAGCTGCACTTGGTGGATTTCAGCTGCTATCCAGTTATTTGGCAAAAGGATGTGAGAATCCAGCTTCTTATGGGCTTTCAGTATGTGTGGGATCGAGGTAGCACAGCAGTTCCCTCCTTTTTCTGAGACTGCTGCCGCAGCAGCTCCAACAACAAAAATGCACAGTCGGCGGTTTCTTTATTTTCATCTTTGTAGCGCTCTTGGCACTGAATTCTGGAATGGATAAATAAAAATGGTGTCTGCCTAATCCCTCTGAGAGATTTGATTGCAACTTAGACTATAGCATTTTCCTTGAATAGGCTTAAAAAATGTTGTGTTTGTGAGCTGGATCTTCATTTTGGTGTAATCAATTTTAATATGTAACATACAGAATGTGTTCTTTAAGCTCTAAGGTACAAGTTATGCAGCAAGGTAGTTCACCTGATGACATATGACACACACACATGAATTCCATACAGGAACACACAACAAAGGACTTTATTTCATGTTGCATTTCCTTTTAATAAGATCATCTAAGAGAGCCCAGGAAACATAATATGTCATGTCTGGGAATTTTTCTCTCTTCCTTTCTTAAGCGAAAAGACCTTTGCTGTTCTTCTGCCTTCAAAAACCACACATGACAGTGAAAGCATGTCAGATAGATGATCCTGGAGAATTAAGTTTCTTGTATATAGAATTGATATGCAATAGAAAGTAGTCCTTGTTATCAGTGCTGCAGTTCTGACAAGAAGACACTGTTTCCAAATTTAAAAGATGTCTCATTCTCTTTAGAAATTAAATCTTTGAAACCTCTGCATCAATTATTAGTTTGGCAGCTTCTTTTAAAAGGGTGTAGATAGTCTGCCATTAAACCCTGGTCAAAGATAATCACCATGTTTAAGTAATTAGTTCAGAGAGTACCAGATTTAATAAATACCTGCTTACAGCTTTTTTTCTTTCTCTCTCACTTACTTTCACCATGTGAATTCTCTGGTGTTTAATAAAGTATGAGCATCTGAGGGTTTCACTAAGGGGAGTATGACAAGAGCGTCTTTTCAGGATGTACGTTTTCTCAGCATAAACAGCATTGTAGCCGTATATGACAGAAAGTCTTTGAAACCTTTGTTTTTCTGTCAAATACGGGTGAAATCAACAAATTGTGTAAAAAGGTATTGCTGAGGGACAGAGAGGGAATGGGAGATTTGTGTTTGATACAGACACACACAAAACATGGTTATTCAGCAGAGACAATTAAATGTGTTATATTCCAAATATGATTAAACCAACTGCAGACATCTACATAGCTGATGTGTGTAGCCGAATCCATTAAAAAAAAAAAAAAACAAACATTTTGAGAGAAGAGACTGATTTTAACAGAGGAGAAATGTTGCTCTCCCTGTCCCATTTTCTCTCCACTGACTGTAAAGTGGACCAAGGAGGTCTCATTCAGATGCTGATTCTCCACTGCAGGTACTCCGATAGATAGTACCCTTCCAGTCTCCTTGACCTAGCCCATACAGCAATACCTTTGCTTTGTATTGAGAAAAAACACCTTTACTTTCTAAAACACTCTGCCTATGATGTTTCAGCTAATCTTATTCTCAAATATATCACAGGAAAATAGAGTAGGCAGAAGGTCATTTTCTTCCTGTAAGTTTGTTTTCTACATACAGCAAAATACAACTCATGAATCAGTCCAGAGAAACATATTGCAGACTCATCAATGTCATAAATACCCCTTACTTTCAGTGGAAAGAAAACAAAAAAAGGGTAGTATCTTACTCAGTCGTTTCAGTGCCCTTTGTGACTTCTGAGGCTCTCCCAGTTCTTTAACAGACATTTTATTGTTACTCCATTCCTTCCTACACAGATTGTTATGCTACATTTCTTTCCTTGTGCTCTCTCCTGAGCACCTTCTTCGAGTATGTGAAATGATGTGAGGAGGATCTATCTGTATTGGGTTTTTTTTAATCATTATTATTATTTTCTCTCTTCTTCCCCTATTGTAAAATATTCACTTTCTATAGAATATCTGTTGTGCTATCGTGTATGTATGTGAGTTTAAAAAGGTTGTTATGAACATGGAAATAATAGATAAAATCATAGACAAACCATAGGATAAAGATAGAAGGGTTGACTATGTGGTCTAGATCAAGTTCTTGTTTATCACAGGCTATTAAATATGACTGAGTTACCTTCATGTTAATTATGATACTATAATCTGCATCTGTCAGAAACACTTCTGTCCAAAGGTGTCTGGAGACTGAGAAACAATGACTAGCCACTGGAGTTTTTTATATTTAAATATCTTCATCTTTTTATAAGTAGGTAAATAAATGAATAAGTAAGACACCTTGTCTATAATTGTAATATGCTTCCCTTCATTTTTCAGTCATGTTCATGCTTCAATTTTAGTCAATATCTGAGAAAAAGTATACAAAGTTTTCCCTCCTTTTGCATCCAGTTACTATATGAAAAGTTATGTAAGGTAATGACCAAGCTTCTCAGGCTGGAAAAGTGAACATCTCCCTAGGAGGATGAGATCAGTAAGACTGAGTAGCTC
This sequence comes from Buceros rhinoceros silvestris, assembly GCF_000710305.1. Classification (NCBI taxonomy): domain Eukaryota; kingdom Metazoa; phylum Chordata; class Aves; order Bucerotiformes; family Bucerotidae; genus Buceros; species Buceros rhinoceros. Next base: position 41,315 of record NW_010414417.1, read on the forward strand.
ACTCTCAAACTTGTAATGATATTCTGTAGAAAGCCAGTAAAATACCACATAAAATAGGACTAAGGTATTCAGGAAGCTCACAATGCTAAGAAGCCATAACTGGTGTCGTGAAGGCTGACAGTTTCATATTCATACCGCTATAGCCCATGTAGAAAGTAATGAATCTAGGTACAAGTAATAAGTCTAAGCTATCTTCTACCAAATATGAACTGAGTCATCTAATCAGCTTTAAATGGTTCAAAGCACTTTGAGTAGATTTGATTACAAGAGAACATTGTATTCTGGGTTTTTCTTCATAAACTACAAGAAACTTGATCACTTGCTGGGTATGAACATCTCCAGCTATAAGAGATTCCACTGAAGCTTCAGACTCACTTCAATGGTTTTTTCTCTACCATTTGGTCAGATTAAGCTTTTGCTCTTCCCTCTTAGCTCAAGCCTCAGATCTCATTTGATCTTTAAAGCAAGAAATGTGTCATTAACACATAATCTGCCAACAGCACAATAACAAAATGGCTCCTAGCTGGTATGGCGGGTCTCAGTGGTGAGGCACTGTGTTAAGCGAAAAACTCTGCTATGCGTGTACTGGTTTCTGCAGGGTCAGAATAGAGGCCCCTACACCATGACCCTGTATGCTGAGGAGATACTCAAGCCATCTTTTTCACAAATAAAGGAACAAGAGTTCAGCAGCTGCCCTAGGATGGAGAAGAAGAGGGACCAAAGCCAGCAAAGTGAAGTCCTTTGTCAGTTGTCTCAGGCGGACTCTGATATAAAAGGGGATCTGAATCACTGTTGTGATGCATGACATAATATTCGTATGTAAAGCGTCCAAGTGCATCTTCCTATGAAAGCTCAAAACCGTGGGAAGCCGTCCTCTAACAAGATAACTATGAATACCAACCAGCTCAAAGATGAGACACGGCATTTCTCTGGTAACAAAACTTCACCTATTAAAAATTATTAGTGAGTAATTCTGAAAGCACTGTATGCATGAATATGTACATGTGGATGTGCACACTGTAATACTGAGTTTTGTCCTGTCCCCACAGGTGATCATACAGACCCTTCCAACATTTTTTTACCTTCCATAATAGCAAAACTGTTATTACTGGCCACAAAATTGCTCAGACCTTTTCTAAAATCCTGATATTGCAGTTGCTTTTAGTGACCTTGTCTGACAGTGAATTATTCAGGTTGAATATCAGCAACATTAAAAAAAAAAAAAGGCAAAGAAAACAAACAACACTTGCTTTTATTAGTTTAAAATTTACTGCCTTTTAATTTCAGAGAGAGAAGAGTGGGGAGCCACTCTTGCTCTCCCTCACTAGCATCAAAAATGGATTAATGAATCAAAGTAAAACCTCATGAAAATGAAGCAGTTTAACTATGGTTATATATTGGTACATACTGATTCTGAAACATTTTAACTTTCCTTTCCATGTAACTTTTCCTCTTTCAACTTCAGGCAAAGACTTATCAGGTTGCAAGCTCTGTCACATTTGGCTGTGTAGTGGGGATAGATGATCACCATATCTCTCAGCAAGGTTTAAAGGTTCCATCCCAATCTGGAAAAATTTCTCCCCACAGAGGGATTATCCACACTGCCAGCACCCTGAGGAACCCATGGGTCCTGCTGTTTCATCTCTGTGAAAGCAAGTACAGTAAATTCAGTGTGCTACCCCCAGTCCAAGACACCAGTCTGGGGGCTATCAATCCCTGATACAGCAAGATCATTGGATGTTGGTCTCCAGCTCCCTGCAGCCCTGCCTAATCCAGCCATGGGTACCATCAAGCCAGGCTCAAGCACAGGCCAGCAGCCTGTCCTGCTCTCGGCCCATCCCTGTCCCTGGGGTCCCTAGGCTGCCAAGCTGTATTGAAACCTCAAGCTTTCATCACAAATCCAAATATGGTGGGCAAAATCACAAAAAAACTCTAAATATTAAAGTTTGTAACTTTAGAGGAGTCTTTCCCCCTTTTTTAGAAATTGAGCTGGTACTACCACTCTTCATGAAGGAAGTTTCATGTAAATGTTAATTTTTTACATTATTATGGCACATGTGACCTTAATCTCCTTATGCTTTGTGTTAGGGTATTACCCTCTTCATGCAATTTTGTAAGGAACCGATACAACAAAACATTTTGTAGTTCTTCTTAACACTTTATTGTTCTTTTATCACAGGCTATTAAATATGACTGAGTTACCTTTATGTTAATTACAGTGCTGTAATCTGCATTGCTGTGACTGTATGTACAGTAGCTTTGGTGTGCTAAGTCCTCTGAGATACTCTAGTAACATCTCTGCATGCACTGACCACCTCTGCAGCACATATCCCTCAACTCTGATCCGCTCCAGTTTGTTAGACTAACTGAAAATACTCTGTGGTGTGTATCCTCTGGTATTCTGGCACACTGATAGGATGTAAGAAAATTCACTAAGTGTTCTCGCAGTCATGGCTACAGTTCCCCATGCAGGTGTGTTTGTACATGCTTGGAAGTGAAGAGGTGACAGGGAAGCTGGCATATTAGAACCTGCTATTTGATTTCAGGCTGAGAGACTTCAGAGAGTGTTAAGATTCCTTTTCTAAGCAAGCAAGAAACCTAGAAAGCAAATTCAGTAATTATGATAGACTTTTTAAGTGGGTACAAAGAGACCCCACAGAGCATGTTTTTAGCCAGCAACCCTCTAAAAGCAGTTTCTGAACTGATCAAGGTAAATTATATCTTTCCTTTCAGAGGATGACTTCTTCTCAGTCATATTATCTGTTTGATATGTTTGACTAAACTGATCTGGATTCCCTTAATTTAGGGAGTTACAAACCTATAGAAGCAAAAGTCCTTTCTTATTGCTTGGCACTAGTCAGTAGTTAATGGATCTGTTCCTCCAAGAGAGGTTTCAACCCAAGGTTCTGTGTGATGTGTTTCTTGTCTTGTGCATCACTGTATTAATTTGTTCTTAAAAACAAGCAGACAAACAAAAATCCAAACATTACAAACAATATGGAGTTCAGATCTTTAAACTTCCACAGCTCCAATTTTATCCGTAAATCAAACTTTATAACAAATTACAAAAGCAGATGGGAACAAGGCAAAGAGTTAATAGTATCAGATTATATACCTGTTAATCAGTCTGATTAAATGTCTGCCCTAATGTAGCTTCCACAACTACCTCATGAAATACGAGTTCAAAGCATGTCATTTTTACTGAGTGGGCCTTCTGGTTTATCTTATCTTACAATCTACATTTGCCTTCCTCTGATAAAGTAATATATTACTAATCCACTGGCAGAACGATTAAATCTAAAGAATGAATAGCAGTTTCCTGGTTAGAAGTTTTCTTTTTTCCCAACCATAAATCTTGTATGATTTGAAATTAAATTAATAATAAAAGTTGTATTAATAATAACATGAAAAACACAGTAGTTTCTATTTATAATATTATGTGGGAGAAAGTCTCATATTATGTGGGAGAGGTCCAAACATTTACACCTCTGTCCTTGGTTTCGCTAAGACATTATGTGTATACAGTATATTAGTAATCACTTATTAGAGCAACTACTTTCACAACAAGAGTATTGAAGGAAAAAGTTGCATGTTGCTTTAATCAACATCAAGATCAAATGATACAAATAAGTTAAAACCTGCTAAAGCTCCCAACCATTTCTGATGAAATTAGTTTTGCTAAATTGCAACGAATCCACAAGTCTGACAGTTCATTGAAACTTTAAAAGATATTTTAGTCTCCTTTCCTCACTCTTTTTCTTTCTCCTTCTTTTTAAAAATCAGTTTAGAACATAGGGCATCATTTACTGCCCAGTGGAACAGTCTTCTTTACTCCAGAGGGAGCTGGAAAGGTGATAGATGCCCTCGTACTTTGGTTCATCCATCTGTAGAATAACACAAGACCTTCCTCTTGGGAGTGCTGATGTCTGAAAAATACTTTAGGTTTCCCAGGTGAAAAGTGCAACTCATGTGCAGAGTATTATTATAATCTTTTTTTCTCCCAACACAAGCATTTCATAAACTTGCATTGTTGTCAGAATAGTTCTGAAATATTTTACCCTCAGGTTCATCTTTCTAGCTACAGAGTAAAGCTCTCAGTAGTTTATTCTCAGTCAGTCTGTCTATGCACACACCATCTTTTCGAAGTGCTGCTGACAAACAAATTCACAGGATATCTATAATGTTCTTATTAAAGAGACAAATTAGTTATTTTACTTAAACAAACAACAGAAGTATTACCCGCCGGAATGCCCAGGCGCTCTCCATAAATAATACTGAGTGCTGATGAGATGTTTTTCAATGAATTTTATTTTACATTTTACCTTGGTGAGTAACTCAGCCTGTTTTGGACTGACTTAACTGCTCAAGCACCAGAATCCTGCCAGTTCTCGGAATACTCTAATACCACAACACTTAGAAACATAGGATCTTCTTTGTCAAGGAATGTTAGATTCAGTCCAAAGCTGTCAGTGTCTACTAGATTTTTTCTCACGATGGTCTTGCGCTTTTACAACAAAGAGATATGTCCTAAAAAGAAGCAAAGCAATGAGCAAACATAGGATGGAAATGGGAGACAAATTTTGCTAGTCACCTGCTTTATGTAGTGAAAAATTTGTCAAGTGATATCAAAGTAATGAAATCTTCCAGAAGCTTCACAAGGTAGGGAACATCCTTCAGTGGCACTGTGATAATGTAGCCTACCCACAGTAGCTTACCATCTTGTTGCTGGTGTGCTGATTATGCTTTCAGGAATGCATATATTCCTTGAAAATTTTGATTCTCTACTGTTTCCATAGTCTCAGAAGAAGACTCTACCTACTTTTGCCAAAGGACCAGGAGCATCAGGAGTTAGCAATGTTTCAGATTAGTTTGAAATCTCTCTCTCACCCTCTATATGCATATATGTATCCATGAAACTTAAAATTCTTCAACCCATTAACAGCTCTGGATCTCTACTGGGTCCTGTTTTCCGAATGACTGCTTCCTTTCTCCATCATCGCAACACATGGTTCATCTACCTGTTTATGCAACCCTGTGACCCGATGTTTATAACAGTTACTCTCCAAAGGTCACCCTCCTCCTAAATTTTGAGGATTCAGCAGTGGAAAATGGTATTTTGGGGTGTTGTCTCTCCTTACCTCACATTTCTTGCTTACAATGCCACAAGTGGTCCAGTAAGTTCTGAAGTACTGTCCATATTGCACAAGAAAATCCATAAATATTGGCTGTTAAAAAACCCATAGACTTTTTTTCTGAGTTAATAGTTTCTGAAATAAAGATCTTCTGCATCCAGGAGACACAGATACAGTCTACTTAAAGGACAAAACAAAGAAAATTCAAAAAGCGATATTACTTAATCTCAGCACAATTTGTGTTAAGAATCCAATTCTCTGCATCAAGGTACTTCACAAGAGGGATAAATCAACACCTCCTCCAATTAAAATCACATTAAGTCTATTAAAGTGAGTCATTAGACCAGGTCTGGTCTTTCCACACTTGTAAAATAAGACAGTGAGTAAGTAATAGTTTTTTCACCTGTGTATAGGATGCAGGATATTAATTTATTTTATAAAGGGAGAGAATTGCCCCTCCTCAAAGTAAAACTTAAAGGGAGTAAATGGCAAAATCTGATAGAGGAAGACACATAGCCTTTTTATATCTCTCTTCAGTCTGCCTTATCATCAAGATGCATTTCACCAAATTTTGTGTCTAAAGAGAGCTACATACATGTCCAGGCACCTAAATGTCTTCAGGATCCTTGGGCAGGCGTTCAACTACCACTCAGGTGATGTAGTGGTCACTATGTCACTGAATACAGTGATATATTGGAGGGATTTCAGTTCCTACATTAAGGAAACCAAGTTGAAAAGATGCCTAAACTGCTCAGGCACCTGAGACACTGAATCTATTGAAAGTTTCAGGAGGAAGATTTGCAGGTAATTAGGGTTATTTTAGGAAGATTATCAACAGCATCTCTGTCTTTACTGAATGGAGTGCTTACATACTCATTTCCTATTTATGGAAATTTACCAGCGAAATTGCTAAGTCTTAGAGCATCCGGTATGCTAAGATTGCTGAAGCTTTGGCTACCTCTTTCCAGCTATAATGGTGGTGTTGTCTATTATGTGGTATGTAATTATATATAATGTGATGTCTATAAAATACCCACCCAAGCTGTATCCCGGAGGTGAACTGGAGTTTAAAATGGCAGTTACTTATCACAAGAAACAAGTATAGTAGCATGGACTCAGGTGTACTGAAGAAGCTGCAAACTCCTCTGTAGTGAGGTTGGCGTGAACTGAATAGGAAAGACCTACAGATCCTGCGAACCTGCAGTTCCAGCTGAGATATCAGAAAAGTCTGCCAGTGAGTGGTAATGCTGAAAGAAAAGATGGGTCTAGATCCTGGTTCACGTGTAAATTTGTCCTTGTTTTCATCCAGCCATTGTTTGGTTAAATGAACAGTTCTAAGTCCTCCAGGAAGCGGAGTTCTTCTTAGCTAAGCTCCTGAAGACTTCCTTTAGGCTTTTAATTCATGCAAAACAACACAGCAAATCATCTGGAGGAAAGCGAAACATTCTTTTCAAGTCTAGTTTGGGCTTCTGAGGTGGAACTGCTGGAAGAACAACTTTCCTTAGGCTACGGAACTCAGGTCTCCTGCCTCCCAGTACTATACCATCTGTAACATTACAAAGGGGCAAAGAAATGCTACTATTCCAAAGACAGCTTCAGTATATGAATAGCTTCATATTCACTGACTTCAGCAAGTTTTAGTTTAGGACTCAGATACCAGGATACCAGCAACTTTTGTTACATTTTTGCATAGGAAAGCTAGTCCCATTTTTCCCAAGAAAGAAAGGAGTTTGCTGATATTCATCAATTCAGTTAAGTGATATCAAAATATCAGTGGAAGAGCAAGAGCCATTTCTGGAGAAAAAAAAAAACCCACAAATTTTTGGGTTTTTTTTTTAATTTAGGTGGAAGATGAAAGAAAATACTGGTAACTTTGTTTTTTTTTTTTTTTCTTCTTTAACTGTAAATCTCAAAAGGCTGACTCCCTTTGTCTTCTGGCTCCAGAAGAGCTTAAAACAAGATTCAGGTCTCATTGGATTGCAGTATAATGTGCATGAAAGTCTACTTCAGTTAATAACAAAGTTCAAATACTTAATCTTCAGCCTGAACAAATCAAAAAGTTAAGTTTATTATTTCTTTGTTTTCTCCCAAGTATAAAGTGGTTGTCTGCTTAGCAGCAATTTCCTTAAAAAGACATGTCTCTTTAAAAAATAGTAGCTGTAGTTGATGATGTCAACAATTTTTATTTAACAATGATTTTGAATAGCAGTGGAGATGGAAAAGAAAATCAGAAGATATTTAATTCAGAAAAAAAAAATTACCAATAATATTTTCATTATTGTTTGAATTACTTGCTCCTAAAATGTTTCTGACATTTGAGCTTTCATATTACATCAGTGAAACTATTGAGATAGATAGGCATGCTCGTACTCTTTTTTCAGCTGAGATGCAGGTAGCTGCCTTTCTGTGTTCACTGGGGAATAGCACATCTATGTGAGTATGGACACTTATGATGACACAAACCAAGCGGTTACTGCCAGGGATGTAATAAAAGCTCCCCCTTTCCCCAGTTAATCTAGTTATATGATAGAAGTACCTTGATCTTAAAAGCCCACCAAAATAGAAGAAAAATAAAAACTAAAAAAAAAAAAAAAAAAAAAGAAAAATGTTTTCTTCGGACATATTCTCATGTTTCTTACTTTTGCCTCCTTCCCTTCTTGAGTATGCACTCTCACCTGACAACGGAAAATAATGCATTTTTTCATGCATTTTTTTCTCCACCAGACAGATAGGTATACTTATTACAAACAAAATCTAATGTCCTGTTTGAGTGCCTCCAATCTTTTTAAAAAAAAAAATCGAAAAAGGGAGGTATTTGCAGTGAAAATTCAGGAATAAGAAAAATAAGGAAAAATGTACTGGTCTGTTTATCTATCTGCTTCCTTACCTAGCCTGACTAAAACATCCAAAACCTCACAAAAACTAGTTTTGAAGTTTTCAGATTTTTTCAGGTCTTCTAATAATTCTTTTAATCAGCCTCGATACTTTTCCATACGAAAGAAGAGAGAGGAAGATGATAGCTACAGAGCTGTAAATATGAGTGACTAAGATCTATTATAACAGGGAAGCTTAGCTTCTGTTGGATATCTGTGAGAAGTATCAGTGACAACTAACCTCCTGAAAGCTACTGCCATATGATACCTTCAATGTTCTTTAAATTAAGTTTATTACTTTCAATAACTTTCTAATGAGCAGATCCCTGTGTCAGAAACCTCAGATGAAGCATGTCCGTTTTCATGTAGTCTCAAAAGAAGAGTGAGAGTGTAAACTGGCACAAAATATTAAGTACCCCATCATCTATATGAGTGGGCTCCCCTCATCTGGAAATATTCTAGTGTGCTATCACTGACATCTATGACCTGTGTCATGCATGAACAGAAGAGTTCATTCTCTAGAGCTTTATAAATTCAGGATTAAGCATTTTCAAAATGTTACATATCTGACGTCAAACGGCTCTAAATATCTGTCCCGTGAGACCTATTAACTCCTGTCTTGTCTTTCATCTAAACCAGTCTGATATTATTTGCACAAAAAAGATGGAATCAGCTTTTGAATTAATAAAATCACACACAAACCTACAGATTTCCGGCATATATTTTCTTGCTGGTTTGTGCTACCTAAGTGAAATAGCAGGTTATCCAACATGCTTGTACTCTGACACCATCAAATGCTGATGTTTTTTCCTGACTGCATTTAGCAGTGGTTCAGCAATACTGCTGCAATCTCCCTCATGGAAATGAGTTGGGGGGAAAAAGAAAAGGAAAAAAAAGGAAGAAAAAAGGAGAGAGAAAATAAAGACAGAAAGAAATAATCATTGTAGAACATCCTGGGGGAACAGGGAAAAGTGAAAAAGCCAAAGAAAAAAGTAGCTAAGCCTGCCTTGACTGCATGAAATTTGTTGGAACTCCTCATACTGAAAGCAAATAATCACTTTTTGGGGAAATAGAATTTAAATAACTTAATATTGTGCATACACAATTGGTTCTTCTTCTGCTGTTAGGAAAAAGAAAACCTGCTCAGCCATAGCAGCCTATTTTTCAGCAGGCAAAAAAATAAGTGGAAAATATCAGCACAAGTTTTGGAGCTGAAACGTATTTCAATTACTAAAGTAAAATACGGCTCTTGAAGGATTTTTATTGATTCTCTCATCTGCACCTCCTTCCCCCTCCCTTTCAAGGAAAATGTAAAGCTTGGATGTACATGCTGCTGTCTGTCTGCAGGGAGGGCTGTAGCTCCCAGCCATGGAGAACTCACATTACTGTGGGTGTAACCCACACCAAAGGGTAAGAAAAGTCTTAGGCACAGCTTGGCCACTTAGAATGTACAAATTAGAGTTGGACAACCCTAAGCAGAGAGGAGCTAAGGAAAGCTAGTTGTAAGAAGTGAAATTTGAGAGAGGGGGTTACAGAAGAAGAAGAAAGTCCCAGCACACCAGAGGCAGGAGTCTGTCTGACATCCCCGGGGAGTTGGTGTGGGTTTCTGAGCAGGTCACTGAGCTACCTGCAAGAATTTCTTGAATGACCCTTTAAACTCAGCCCTCTAACGTGTCAGTTTTCTACCTGTGACGCTGGATATTAGCACATCTTCTAACCCATTCTGAAAAACTTTCTTATGCTAAATCACAAGGCAGAAGCTTTTAATATTTCTCTACTTAGAGGCACCCAGGTGAGCTCCCTTTCTAGAGTGTTCTAACTGTGGAAACATAGAGCTCAACAGAGCTGAAGGAATTTTTGACAGACAAAACCATCTTTCACATTACCTTAGTTTTGCTGTAGTCTTTGCAGACATGCTAGGAATACCTGCCTGCATTGCATTAATATGTACAGTATCTCTCCCAAATAACATTGAAAAAGAAATATCCTATGTGCCTAACTTCAAGATTTTACTTTGGTTGCTTGATCTGGGAAACTTAAGAACGTATACAGTCAGGTTGAGGGTGCCATTGTCACAGGTACCTTTTGAAAAGGCATGTCTTCCCCTTCGACCATCAGGGACTACCTATCTTTAGGTATCTCGATCAGGTGATCAAAGAAAATCACGTGACTCATGTCATTTTCTTCATGAATAAAAAAGTCCCCTGCCTTGTTCTTTCTCCTGGGCAGTTTGTCTACATCACCAACTGCACTGTTAGCATCCTAGCTTTCATCCTAGCGTTACATACCTTCTGTAGCTAACCCAGCATATACACCCGGTGCAAAGGAGTGAGATTTAGGTCCTATCAAACCAGCACTGACCGTGTGCAGCAGTGAGCTGAGCAGGGGTTTTCCTACATTCAGCTAGCTTTCAAAGACAAGCAAATTGCATATTCATCTCTAGGACCAGCATGGCTACATTCAAGCAATACTGCGACAAAGTTTTGGGTACGGCTTAAACATGGAGTTGCATTGGGGAAGCCGCTGAAGTGGCTGGAGTTTGCCTGCCCTGCACTGGGGTGCACATTCCCAGCTCACCCAGTGCTTGGAGATTACCAGGGGTTTTTTGCAGCCATAGCGTAGACGTGCCCTGAAGCCTTTTGGAAATGTTAACCATCTGTTTTCAGGAAAGCCAGAACACTCT
>NW_010414417.1:52116-88809 GCF_000710305.1 Buceros rhinoceros silvestris
ACTCTTTCTAAAATGTAGATACACGTTAAGCAAGGCTTTACCTTTCGTTCAAAGTGAGAATGCCATATTGTTAAATTGCAGCTGGTGAGATTGCACATTTTGAGCCACGCTTTCAAGCTGCAGCAAAGTTACTTCTGCCAGGGGCACCGCAGGGATCAATGTTGGAAACACAGCTTTTTCAGTACCTTAAATGACTCAGAGCATATTATTTAAACTAAAATTTTCTGGTGTGCAGATGATACTAAATTGGGAGGAAAGGTCATCCGTGAGAAACAATAGAGTCAGGTAGGGAAGGATTTAGATCATTTAAGTACTTGAGCTAATAGATAGCAAATTCAATGCAGATAAATGCAGAATAATGAGTCTCGGAGAATGTAATAAAAGGACATAATATCTGCTTAATGGGAAGGTACTACAGCATATTGACCTGGAGAGAGATATGAGAGTTATTTTAATAATAAAAAACCCCTTATATTAAAGCCTTCAACTCAATTATTGTTAAGGAAATACAGTGTATTTCGTTAAGACCTCGCCCAAAGTACTGCATTCAGCACTAATCACTCTACAGTTCAGAAAGCATATTTAGAATTGGTCTTAAAGGGGTGATTTGTAGAGCAATCTAATGCAATCACATTTCGGAGATATAAGTTTTGAGGACATTACAGTGAAGACTGACTGTATCCTAACCAGAAAGTCAGAGACTTTAGAGGTGACTGTCTAAGACGTCCAGTACAAGCTTAATGAATACTTGGCAGTAAGAGGTGAGCTGTTGAGGAACTCATTACTTTAACCCCTCAATCTTCACAATTCTATTAAGTTTAGAGCTGCTGTCACGGAGGAACAAATTCTCATCTAGATTTACACCACTGCAGTTTGAATGAAATCTCTGGAGCCGCTCTTACAGAAGCGTGAAGAAGAACAGAATCTGTCCTCCAATTTCTAACAAGAGACTGATGGAGTCACTGCTCCAGCACGGGTCTCTCTATACGCTCTCCTGTCTCATTTAGCTTCACAGGTTACAGGCTTGTTAGTCAAGGGAACGTCAAGGTCTAGAAAGCCCAACAGGGCAAAAGGCTTGCCTAAAAAGGCACAGAAGTGTTTGCTATGTAAAGAAAGAAATTAAAGGCGACCACATGCAATCAGGAGGCTTTTCTCTCTTTTCTGCTAAAGCGTAAGTGAAAATGGCCTGCAGGAGGGAGATGGGGTGAATATTGCTTTGATAAATGGCTATTCTTTGTCAATGCAAAGTCATTACATCGGGTCTGCCAGAGCTCTACCAGAAGGCATGTCTTATGAAGCCAGTTTTGAAGCTGCCAGTACATGATTCTCTCATCTATTTTTTTTCATATTTTGCAAGGTACCGTTTTTTCTAAAGCTAATGGGCGGTTAACATGACAAGCCAGTTCCTTGCCAGCTGTAAATCTGTGGTTTACAGATGTTGGAAATGTAATCTGGTGTTTTCCTAAGTCTGCAGACACAAACTCTTCTTTGGCAGAAGTTCTTCCTTTTAATCAGAAAGCACACAGATCTGTTCCAAATGCATGGTCCTGGATAAGCAAGTATTGTTCAGTACTCTGTAAGTGGAGAACAAGGGTGCTTGGGAATATTTCCCCTCATTCTAGTAACACAGATGACACAAAATTCATACTCTGTTACTTCTAAAATGACAATATTCAGAAGACAGTTCAGGTTTAACCACACCCTGTTTACCAGTTCTGACTAGTTCTTTTTCTCCTTTTTCAATTGACTTTTAAATGAAGTATGTTATTCTAATTAGAGAAAAATTCTCAATGAGGGAGATGGAAGTGGCATCTGAATTTTATTTTCATTGTTTCCCAAGATAAAAATGGAGGCTTTTGAAGAATGAATCATGTAATTTTCTTCATGAATAAGGGACTTGTTGGAAAAGATGATACGTGAATATTGAGAATGTTTTTGAGATGACCCAGGAGGACACATAATCTTCGGCCAAGATACTTGTGCCATGATCTACTTAAAAGGGATCTAAAGATAGTCACGTACTATACGATTAATGCAGCTAACTGAAAAATGACTTCAGAAGAGCAGATTTTATACATTCTAACATTCGAAAGAGGTGGGGTTGTTTGGGATTTTTTATGACTATTATTTTCTATACACTTTCAGGAAAACTGTTTCATGTGGCACCTAAGTTGCAGAATGTTTCAGATTGATGAGTCACTGTTCTCATTCATTGTGTCTTACAGAAATATTATGTTTGCTTTACTTGTTTTGTGGTATTTCGCAAACGGGCTACGATCTTCACTCAGTTACATCATAGAGCTTTCACTTAATCAATGAAATTGCAGTAGTCAAAGCCAAAGAATTCAGGGAAGAACTAAACTGTGTTAATTCACGTATTTATGTACACAACTCTATACAAATAATTATGTATGGGAAATGAAGTAGGAATCAAAGTCAATGTTAACAAAGGTGTTGTTCCAGAGTGGGAACACAAATGGTTGCGTATGTGGCCATGACAATATTATGGAGCACCTTTTGCTTACTATGTTGGTGTTTGAATTGTCCATGCTGGGTCAGGCAGACAGCTGAGGTAGTATCTTTCATGGACTGGTTTCATTCCTAGAATAAATCAACAGGAACACAGAGTTCATTCATCAAGATCTAATTAGGCTGTAGGGGAGAAGGGCATGTGGGAGCAAAAACTGTGAGGCGTAAGTGATCCTTAAATTGGGTAGAATCAGTGGGATCAAGCAGAAAGACTGTTTGAAAGCTAACTAGATGTAGAGGACACCTGGGAATCACTCACTATTTACATAGAAACTATTATAACATACATGCAAAAATCTGCAGCTACATCTGCAATTTTGTGTCTCATGACTAAATTACATGATTTTAGATAATGACTTACTTATTTTCTCTTTCAATCCAATGCACAATTACTTGTCTATGCATTTTGCTCATTTCCTGCTGGGTGAAGTATCTTTCCCTTTGTCTTCCCACTGCTACAATTTTGAACTTCCATTTGCGATTGTCTTTTATTTCTTTTGAAGTCCTTCTAATAGATTGTTTCCCTTTTTCTAGATCTCTGCTTTATGATTCTCTTTGTGCTACTGATGAAACTTTCCTTACAAGTATGGCAATAAATACAAATAATTACATAAGAAATGAATGTCACAAATATAACTGAAGAAACAGTCTGATGAAAAAGTACCACAAAGTCATTTTCACGATTCATGGTTGACTTCCAGTGATGTTTCAGGTGGTTTTTTTCATCTACCGTTATAACTGATAACAATTGGGTTATTGTCTTTATTATTTTTATTATGAAGTAATTTTGTAAATTTCTCAAAAAATAGGTTTTCTAGGAGTAAAAAAAAAAAAAAAAAAAAAAAAAAAAAAAAAAAAAAAAAAAAAAAAAAAAAAAAAAAAAAAAAAAAGACAGCTTTACTTCTTCAATTGAAGACGTTACAGCTTGGAGAGACCGTTAATTACATTGCCAAACTTTTGCTCATGAAGTTCTACTGAACTAGGTGGATGGCAAGCTAGAGGCTACATAATCGTCATTTAAGGTGTATCTAATACCCTTAAATTTCATTATATGGCTGAAGTTAAGTGGTTCATTTGGGACTCTTAAGCTCCAGTTTGGATTTTCCTGAAGCTCGTCTGGTATTTTTTCAAGTGTGAGATATGAAATTAACATCCTTTCCCTTCCCTCTTTGCACTACATAAACAAGAAAAGAAATATTTTCTTAGGAAATAAAAATACTTTCACCTCACAATTCTGGATGATGTCTGTGTCCTATTCTGCTATTCTATGAAGAAAGCAACATTTTCCTGCACTTATTCTCTACTTATTTTGTGGCTAAATTGAGGAAACAGTTCTTTATTGAAAACAACAGTGAAAATGAAAAGGGAAGGGAAGGGAAGGGAAGGGAAGGGAAGGGAAGGGAAGGGAAGGGAAGGGAAGCCGAAGAGGAGAAAACAAATTGCGCTCAGTCATCTTTAATTCACAACACTTTTTCAACCCCATTCCACTCTTTCGCCCCTGGCAGTGGTGGTTGATACGAGAAAGTAATTTTTGGAAATGATATTGTGGCACTGCGGTTTTGCTGCAGATATTTCACATTATCTCATTTCTCATGACTTGTGAGCCCCCACAATGCAATAGTTTTAGTACTTAAGGTCTTGTTGGTGACTTGGCACCCTGCTTGGCAGACTCCTGGCATCCTTTTCGTTTGGAGCTTAACCAGAAAACTGAAGTCAAGTAACAGGATTTCCAAATGAAGCCACGAGAGGGCTATGGATCTAATTAGAATCCGTCCAGCACAACTTCTTGTTAAACTACAAAGAGTCCAGCTAGCAAAAACAGAGCCTCTGTATGCTCAATGAAAGTTAATAGATTCACTCCACTTTAATCTAATGATCTCATCGCACTGGAAAAGCTAGCCTATGGAAGTTGCAGAATCTTTATGAATGAAAGCATTTAAAAACATATTAGATGAACCTGTCTGGAACAGGGCAGTTTATACTGCCTTAGAGGAGGGGTATATGGATAGATGAACTCTTGAGATCCTTTAAACCCTGTCATCTTCCATGCTGTTATGATCCAAATTTTTAAAGTACTGGAGGAGTAACCAGATTCTCTCTTCTAAATTTGAGTATTTGCTCATGCCCTGCAAAAGCTCTGCACAGTATTTTTAACTACAGCAGTGGCAATTAGTCCTCTATTTCTGAAAAAATTACCTCACGTTTCAACTATTAAGGCCATTCAGGCTTCTAACAAATGACGAGGTCAACTGAGAGTGAAAACCAAATGCAGCAATTTCGGAATTAAAAATGTGCTTTACTTTAAGTCTGTCAGGAATGCAAACACAAGCTATGAGGAATACAAAGCAGTTTAATTAAAGCTCAGTTAAAAACTAGCAACATTATTATAAAAAAAAAAAAGAGCATAATTTGGCTGAAATTGTCTTCTCCAATGGCAGTGAAATCCCAATTTCTAGTTCATGTCTTTTCTGGATCTATTATTTGTCATGACTTTCTGGTCAATGCTTGTATTATCTTTGCTTTCAAGACAATGTCCCAGAAGGAAATCCCAGAAACCAGGTAAACTCAGGCTTATTCAGACTCAAGCAATAGCATAGGTAGTTTTCACCTCAACAGCTGAGACAATTATTACGAACTGGTACAAAGGCTGATATTGATGTAACATCTTGGTGGCTTTTGATGCTGTTCTGCCTTAGTTCCTGCCTTAGTTAATCCCCAGCTTCTCTTGATTTTCTTTTTGGCAGTTAACACTTGTGAGAGCATCTGGATTTCCTCTTCCACCTATGTCAGCAGAGTCGATGAGAGGTGAGTTAACAAGCCATATACCCAGCCATTTAATTATGTATTTGTTGAAACTTCTACTAGGCATCAGTAATGGGAGGGCTAACATGTTTTCAACACTGCCTCACAGTTTCCTCTAAATACTAAAAGGGAGATCCACCATAGCTTACCACAAAGGCTAGTAAGAAAATAATCTGCCTGCAGCTAGCTCTGTTTCTAAAATATACACAAGGAAGTTAGTAACTAAAAGACTGCATATTTACAAATCATTACCTTTAGACAACATTAGCCTGTGAAGCTCGAAGATTAGTCAAAGCTCGGACCATCATGAGGCCAGTGTTCTTCCACCATGTCAGAACAGATACCAATATATGACCAGTATCAGGAAGCTCAGAGCATGCCCGATCCATACACAAGTTTTGTCTTCTTGCTTGAACAGAACATTCTTTCATGGCTTAAACCAGCAACTGCGGGCTGAATCCAGTCACAGAAGTTCCTTCCCCACAGCCAGGGTTGGAAATGCTGACAGACCGAGCCATTAAAAAAAAAAAGTAACAAAACCAAAACCAAAACCAAAACCAAACAACCCCACCCCCCAAAAACCTCAACAGAAACACAGCACCTGTTCCACAACTAGAAAATTGTATTGCTTGTATACTGCCTTCTTTACACTGATGGTCACTTAAGCCTCCCACAGAAGCATAACCAGATCATGTCTAGAGATGTCAAAATAGCTGTATGATGCCATTATACGGACTATATAGATGTGACAGAGGCACTAAGGTCATATGTACAAAGGCAAGACGTACATCCAACCCTACTTCTTCATCCAAACTGGATTACCGCACTTTAGAGTATAAAGCTGCTCACTCATTTAAGCTCCTTTGAGGAAATATGATACCAGTGTATTCAAGGAATCTTTGTTTTGGATACCTGTCCAAAGTCCAGCATGATGTACCCTTGCAGGACCAGATTTCCCTCACCATCTTCAGTGACTTGTTTGGCAAGAAATAATACTACCAAAACCAAGACTGCATTAAATGTGCTTATTTCATAATCATCCTTTGTTTGCTAACTTTAGTCTTAAATTAGTGTCACACAGAGACACAAAAGAAAAAAGACCAGTGACTCAATAAAGCTTGGCCCCGACAACTTTTGAAATGCATGTATCAGGCTTGAATATTTGACTGTCCTTTCAAATGCTACTTTAACTCATTCTTAAATAAACTTCTGCTATATGAACTATGGACAAGAATAGTTACATGGTTAGACATCAGCAAAATAGTGTCTACGTAGACACTACTATAAAGAAACTTTCATGAACGAAACAGCTTTAGATACTCCATAACAGCTGAGGCAATACTTGCTTTTGACTTCCAACCATGCTCTCTTTGACAGCTTATTCAAAATTTCTCACTTAAAGAAGGGAAAAAAAGGTTTATATATTTATATTTCTTGGTTTAAGATCTGGACACTCATCACTTCTAGCTTAATTGCCCATTGCTAGTACAGGCTGACACCATTGCAAAAGGATGGGGCCAAACTCTTTTCAATGGTGCTCAGCGACAGGACAAGGGGCAGTGGGCACCAACTAGAAGAAAACATAAGCATAAACTTCTTTACTTGGAGGGTAACAGAGCACTGGAACAGCTGCCCCAGAGAGATGGTGGAGTATCCTTCTCTGGAGATACTCAAAACCTGCCTGGATATGTTCCTGTGTAACCTGATATAGGTGAACCAGCTTTGGTGGGGGTTGCACTAGGTGATCTCCAGATCTTCCAAAACTCCCCCCTTTCTCTGATTTTGGCAAATTTATGCATTTCTAACCCATGTTCTTTACCCACTTGTTTTTTGTGAAGTGTGTCCCCACAGGCATGCACAATTCTATCCAGGAACCTTTCCCTTTGAGTTATATATACTTACAGTTTGGGAATAAGACTTCAGATTTTTCTGTGTCAAATTATTTTTTTCAACTGTGTTCATTGTCTTGCTAATTATTGAAGACTCTCTGGCAATATCTATGGCACTGTCAGAACCAAACAGCAACAATAAATGTCTCTTGCCCATCCATGTTTAAAATAACACATTCTCTAACCAGCTAGATATACTCTCAGGATTTTCCCCAAAAGATCTTTTTAAAATGATAATAGATTAACGCTTATGTATCTATCCCATCCATTACCAATTTCTACTGAAAGAAGGATATATCATAACTCTCCTAAATGCCTACTTTTTCTTACTTTGATTTGGTTACAGTAGAGATAGCAGAATCTTAGAAACGTATTTTACAACAGCAACCTTTTCTTTTACTTATTCTCTGGAACACCTCCCAGAATTAATCTCAAGAATGCCTACGCTTGAAAGCCTACTTTACCCAACTCATTAAAAGTTGCTTTGAAATCACCTTCTGGGAACTTAAGACCTTCAAAACTCAAAGCTGCTACTATTGTCTCTCATGTCATATGGTTTACAACTGTGAAGCTCGTCAGTGCATGCTCAAGAGTTGAAGCAAAACATTAAATAAAATTCTTCTCAGCCCCTGAAGGTCATTTATGATGATCTGCCTGATGCTTGGGTGCTGAAGTCAAAGAGGGAGATGTCCCCATGGGAGCAGCTGGATGATGTGCTTAAATAAACAGTACTAATTTGCCCTTAAGAAACCTATGATCCAAGAACGTAGGCATATTGAAAGACCACTACAAGCGTTTCTAGCTGTTGATGATACTGCTAATGTTCTAACTGAGCAATTCTTTTGACAGACAAAACATCACATCCTATTCCAATCCCGTGAAAGTCTTTCTTTTTGTCAGTCCTATCAATTTTGTCTGTTTTTCTGTTGTTTTCTTTTAAATTATTCCTCTCTTCTTAGATCTTTTTTTTTTACTAGCAGCCTTTACGGCTCTTGTACAAAGTATTTACTTCAACTATTGAAAGTCAGTTTTAGGGAAAAAGTGGATAGCAATTGCATTTATTACCATAGTACCACAAAAACACACATACACGTGTAAAATGAAAGAGTATTATCACAACTGCCCTCTGGACAGTGTTCTAAAACCCTCCATTGGTGATAGAGAGGTGACAAATATCGACTTTGTTCTACCTAAGATAGTTATTCCAGCAGCAAATTTCTGAACCTATGTTTTTCAGAAGTCTGGATATTCTGCTATACCTTTGACTTCATACTAGAGTTTTGAATCTAGGCAGCACTTAGCTTCACTAGAACATGTTCACTAATTCATCAGCAAGGCAACTATAAGGATACATGTCCTTTTGCAGGAGACTCGAGGGCAAGACATTCCACACTCCTTCTGCAAGTAACATGAACGTAACTCTATTACTTTATGAATTTTAAAAATAAAGGAAGCCTTTAAGAGCAATTGTTTTTCCATTTACTGCAGTGCAAAATATGGAGGATTTCAGAGACCTGCATCAACTTCTTATTGCTGTTTCACTATAAAAAGCATCAGATGTTCATTAAGTAGATGGGCACCATTAGTAGGAGGATATACCCCACATTTTTTCTTGAGGATGGTCTTAGTACCTCTGGTTTCTAACTGAACCAAGAGGTTAATCTGAGATGTTCAGATGACCTCATATTTAATGCATTTTAAAAAAATACAGAAACAATAACAAAACACTAAGAGATTAGGTTTAACTTTCCCCACACTTTGCCCTCCTTGAGTTCACCTACATTAACAAAAATATTAATGGTGCTATAGAGCTTTCCTAACTATTTCTGGAGGGGGATGGGCAGTTATTTGATTCCTTTTTTATCAGAATTTATGTCAGTATAAAAGTTATAGAGATTGCCAGAAACTAAAGGAACATGATGTAGAATCACAGGAAAAGTGTAAAATCAATATTGCCAGGTGTTTGAATGCTGCACTTGGCAGCCCCTATCTAATCCATAGTCAGTGCTATATTTTATGTATATAACTGAGTCTCTGTTGTTAGATAGTCTTCAGACCCAAATAGCTGCACCAGTATGATGATAACAGAGACAGAACCACTTCTAATTTTGATGTGTAGTGAAGGATTTTACAACAGGGGTCCAGACACTTTCTGTAGCCACTGAAAAGGAGGGAAGTACCTCCAGGCTGCCTGAAGTCACTGGAAGTGTCTTTGATTCCCAATGTTAGAAGACGTCAAATTTAGTTTTACTCGTAATTTACAAGTCTTACTTACAGAGACGTAGCCAGGCTCAACAACGATCATTTTTAGTTGGGAGATGTATATTTGTCCTAAAAGTCTGTTAGAAGAAAAAGCCTTTTTGCTTTCCCTTCCTTTCTGTTTTTTTGGGGTTTTGTTTGTTTGGTTTTTTTTTTTTTCAGAAATCCTGGTAGAATCCAGACAGAGCTAAAATCATTCTTGTGCATTCTTTGATTCTCAAAATAGCAATTAATTAATTAAAAATCTGTCCAGATCTCTAACTTTGCGCAATCAAAACTGTCTAGCTATCTGCTGAACATCTGATCTCTAGAGAAGGTCATTTGACTGTCAGTAGAGAAAAATTAAATGCAAAGGACTGAAATCCCTGAAATATTTACCGTATGTCTTAGTATCAGTAACGTTGCTATTCAGAAGAGTTGGTGATGGGTAGTCTCTGATGCTGTTTTCCTGAGAAAGCTTTTGCAATGAGATTTCATCCCACATTTGGCTCTAAAGAAAGTCAGATCTTTATTTGCTTTGATTTCTGGAAGAAGCAAACCTCATGCAGTTTGGAGAAGACTTATGTAAATCTCATTTTGTTCAGTTCGTGTGAATTTCAGGGAATTTGCTCAGCAAATTTGCTTCGCTGCAAGTTTTATGCTCAGACAAATCTAAGATCCTGGACTCATTTATTCCGTTTATGTGTTTAGTGCACTGCCATCATCACCTTGTTCTGTTGTAGTCTTACAGATAGAAAATACGTTTATGCTTGCTCTCACAGGTAGAGAAGCAAACAAAACCCCACATGTATTTGTGTGTATTCACTAGCTTTGCTTTACACTTCTTATATAAATCATGTGAAGAATGTTCTATGTTAGCAAAATACGTAGTTAAATGAAATCCTGATCTGTCACTGCAGTTCTTTCTTAAGCACTACTGCAATACAAATACAAATGCGAATACTACTATACTAAAAATAAAAGTAATTAATAATAATCATAATAAACACTATTATCTTTGTCCATGCCAGGCATACTAACAGACTTACATTGTTTATTTAACATTTTTCTTGTATGTGCATAACATTAGTGTTTATTATCATTACTATGAACACTACTACTACGAAAATACATTGAAGAAAGTATTAATTAAAACACTTTTAAGACTTCTTGTGCCTTAGGCATGGGCAAAAGCTAATGGTGCTGAAAGGATGTTAGCAGACTGCAAATTGTTAGAAAACAAAGTTGAAACTCCTATGAGTTTCAACAAATTTCTGTTTGGCAAAACTGCATTTGATGTATGTTCAGAAAAAAAAAACCCAAGAATTAATGTAGCATGTTTTTATAAGTTATGGGCTCTCTACTGAAAAACTACTAACTCACTCGCTGTTTATTCGTGGGCTTGGATTTAGCCTTTCTAAATTTAGGTACATAAATGAAGGATTTAACTAGGGAGCCTGGTCTTCACAGCCTCCCTATGCAGTCAATGGAGAGAGACAGCCTGCTTTAGAGACAGGCAGATCTAAGCAAGGCTGAAGCACCCCTTGGAGGAGCCTCTGGTGACAAAGGTAGCTAAGCACTGAGACTCTTTTAGCTGCCCCAGATAAGTGCACAGGTAGGTAGGAAGAGATCTAGGCTGTTGCAAACCAGAGCTAAGCTCTTCAGTGTTACCATATGCTTGTCTTTCGCAATGGACTCTAGTGTGCAAGTGGCTAGTTACCCCAGAGAAACTCCTTTGCAAATGGCTGAGGTAAAGTGTCTTCTGTGACTAAAAGAAACGTCTGAACCAGCTAGACAGTTCACAACTTTGACACAAGGCCAGGTTTGGTGATGTAGGCTCTTGTGACCAAAACGTTATTTTTAGAGCTTCCAAGAAAGTGAAGGCTCCAGTTTTCATCTGTGTGCTTGGACTGGATTTGATTGTTTGTGCTGATACTTGCAGCAGCTTCCCCACCAACCTACTTAGTCAAACCAATAAAGCATCTTTACAGCATCACCTTACCAGCCGCTATTGATTCACTTGCATGTGCTACCTCAATAGTAAAAGGCTGCTAGGATTTACTCCCTCTGTTCTTTCCTTCTCCAGGCAGTCATTACTCAGTACAAAACCCCCTCAACCTGGTAAAGTTGTTTCTCTTGTTAATACTGGTTTAGCAAATTATCGATCCAAATAATGAGAACAGGAATTATTTGCTCCTATTCTTCAATGTGCAATTGGATCTACATTTTGCTCCAGTAATTTTCTCTATAGATCTTTCAGTGGTAATAGACAAATGATCATAAAAAAAAAAATAAATAAAAATACCAGGAAGATGCCTGAGGTTGATGGTGCACTTGAGCTGAATCCAAACTTTATTGGTGTTTCTCAGCTTCTATCTGAAAACTTATAAACACTACTCTTTGGAGCTTTACAGTGGTTTGTGCGTTGTTTTTGGGGGTTGATTTTTTTTATGTTTTTTGTTTTTCTTTTATTTTTTTTTGTCTGGCAGAGGTATTAAGTCAGTTCTTCAGTCCCAATGAAACTGATATGCAGCCCATCAACTCCCCATCACACACCTGTGCAAAGGCAGCACAATATTAATGACCGCAAAACAAAGGGAATGAATATTGCAAAATGCATTTCATATGCTATCAGAAAATTTGAGCTAGAAGTTGAACAGTCTGAGGTTGTCCAATGTCACACCTTGCTGTAATTTGCAAACTTCTCCCCATCCCATATTTCTTTTACAACATTTTAATCAAAATTGTGTAAGTATATTCTCATATTGAGCTGTTCAATGTGATAGCAAATTTTATTTTTAGATACCTAAGAATAAGTAGCTTGTTCTTCATGGGAACAGAAAGAATACATACGTGCACATATCTACATGCAAAGTATGGTCTGTGTTTATTCCCAGACCATTATACCTCTCAGACTTGTTTAGTGAAATTGTACCTCTATTTTTATTTTGTGAATTTATTTTGTTAATTTCATGTGTATTTAAAGTAGTATTTCCTAAACATATCTATTCTGAATACTACTTTTTGAGTGAATATTCATTTTGAAATCAGAGGTATATATCTGGGATTGCTCTTAATCAGATGTGTATTTGGTCTGCCTCATTAAGTCCAGAATCCATCCGGTCTTCCCTTCTTGTTCCAGCACAATGTAAGCAAACTTAAATTTTAGAGTTCACCGAGCAGCATAGTTTTCTCAGTCAATGCTATGCAATAAAAACTTACTTTTCACTCTAACTACGTCCTGCTACCTTCTCTGAACTAATTCTGCCATGCTAGAAGACTACTTGCTGTTTGCTGGTGGAGCTATGGAGTTCAAGAGTGCAATTGTTCAAGAAATATCACCTGATGCATGTCAAAGACGGTTGAATCTAACCTTTCCTTCATCTTCAGCACCATCAACTGAATGCTGTCAAAGCACTGTCCACCACAGAAACAAATATTTCGTAAATAAGTTGTTGTAATCGTCATCATCACCATCATCACCATTATCAGTTTCATGATCGCATCTAACAGCATTTCCAGTGTGGTTAAAGGAAACAAAACATGCAAGGAGGAATAAGAATCTTCCATGTGAAAGATAAAATAGAGTACACAATGAGTTATCAATAATTTAAAACTCCTTTGGTAAAGGAGCCTGGAAAGCTGAGGTATACATCATTTGGCATACAGACTCTCGTCAGTTAGTTATTACAGAAAAGTCAAATATCTCCACCTCCATGTACTTAGACAGAAGTGAAGTCTGGATCTGATCTGAGGTTTCGAATCCCATTGTAGCTTAGGCCAGAGGTACAACTTTCAGTCCAACACAGAAGTGAAATTTCAGACATGTTCTTAAATGTGATTGCAACCTGCTCAAATCCACAGCACTGAAAATGTCATCCTGAGCTATCTTCTTACCTACTGGTCTGGAACTTCCAGTATCTAACTCAGAGTGCGACTCCTGGATTTAAGAATCTAAAAGTTAAGTGCAGAGTCCTTCAGCATCGCCATGTTTAAACGGTGATTTGAATGTCATCTTTTCTTTCCAGCCTATTTCATTCATCAGAATGACGTTGTAGTTAAAGTAGACTACTAATCTATTTGGAAGGAACAAAGAAAAGAGGAAAGAAGAGAGAGAAAACCCTGGGAGTTAAGCCTTAGACTTCTGAATGAAGTGATTAATTCAGTAGGGCAACTTTTGTCGGAAAGAGATCATAATGATAATAGGAACAAAAAGTTGGGTAAAGCTTATGATGCATGTGTTAAATATTTCTCTTTCCTACAGCTTCAGATGGAAATTCCTCGTACTCAGTGTTCTTTTTTGTTACACTTGTACATTTGACTTAACCTTTCTGTTGAAGTACCATAATCTAGGCAGACATTTAGCAATAGTTCCTATCACAAATGAAAGGTTTAGGTTGTGTTTGTTCATCACTTTTCCTAACCCAGAGTACTAACACAATTTCTAATCCTCTATTCTGGATGCAAGTAGAAACTGGAGATGCTCAGGCTGGAATTTTAATGTACTTTAAAAGTACTTATCTTAATTGATCAGTAACAAAAATGTGTTATTCCTTAAGATTTGCAAGCTATGCAATTAAAAAATAAGCAATACAAATACATACCATTTTTGTGATTCCTTTTAGTAAGGACTATCTGTGTATTATTTTTTCCTCCACGCTTAAGTCTTTCCCACTAAGACAACATGTATTTCAGCTGTAGATGTTCAACAACTTCAATTTAGCAAAACACGCTTCATTAATTTTTACAAACATTTCCAAAACAAAATAAGAAAGAAGTTTCCCTATTAATTACCCTGAGAAAAGGGAGAAAATCTTGATCAGTTTTGACAGTGGTTAACTACAGATCAGAAAAAGCTCTGCTAAGCATAAGAAATAAACTTGTGAAGGCAGGATGCAACCAAAGAAAGCTACATAAAGCAGACAGGTTCATGGCTGTGAAATCAGGAGCAATGTGAGGCAAAAAGGTTGCAGTTTATAACTGACCAAACAGGAACAAAGGAAAATGTTTATTAGAGTTGATATAGAAAAAAAAGCAGGTAATGTGGGTCAGAACAAGAGCATCTGTAGTTCTTTTCGGGGTAATGTGTTTCAGAAGCAAATGCATTACAGCATGTGAACATAACCATGATAAATATACAGAGTCTTTTCTCATTTCTTCAATGCTCCCCAGCAGGTTTACAGCATCTTGTTATATGAGACTTCAGACTAACTTTTTTGGATACAGATGTGACAACTATTATCATCAGTGTTTGAGTACTAAAGTTCAAAAGAACACTCTATCTGACTGAAAAAGTCTGATCTTTACCCTTCATAAAAGAAAGGCAGAAATTTCACAGGAAAAGACTTTGATGATGAAGCTATTTCAATCTGACAGCTACTCTCATCAATAGCAAAATTACATATTCAGTACCATTGGATTCGCCCCACGCACCTTCAGTCATTTGACAGTATGGCATTTCACTTCGTCCATCTTAGACACTCTTAGATGCTAGCTAGAGATGGGAGAACTTGTTTGCCTTCTGAGAGGTTTGCTGCTCTACTTCACTCACTTTTGCTGCATTCTAGAGAAATATCTTAGATCAGGACTCAGTTACTAGTATCTCAGGTAGCTAAAGTGAGGTAAGACAACCCCATTCAAAGTCCTGTCATATCTGTGCCAGACTCAGAATGGTGACTTTGCTATACCATAGCCCTCGGAATATCAAGACAAAAAAGTACCTAGTATCTGACTTCTCATAGTGAAATGTAAATTAAACACCTCAAAAACCAACAAACAAACAAAGACTCATAACAATCAAATGAGGATCCTACATGTTCTTTCTTCTCCATGAACTTTTGAAAGAAATCAGAGACAGATATGAGGAAAGTTTTGCTGTTGTGTTCCATGAGAACAGTAAGATGAGCTGAGATCAAGATGGTTTGAAAATGTATTCAAAGCGTTTCTCTCCTTTACCTTATAATTTAGGTTTATCAATTCTCAATTTGTTGAAATATACAATTTTACATACCTGCAGCATTTAGACTGTTGTTTAGGTAGCTGTAAATTTCAAACAGACAAATTGAGAAAATTTGAAAATAAAACTTACACAGCATTTTAAGATAAAGCATTTAACGTAAGTAAATGTTGCAACTGACATAAACAAGAGGAAACAAATCCTAACATTTCCTAATTAAGGAAATTAATATTTTGGAAAGTTCTAATATTTTTACATTTGTTACCTGTTTGGAAAGAATGTTAGACTTTTCTACAGGACATACTTGTAGATTTTTGAAAAACTTGTATGGAAGTATGATATAATCTTAATACCTTTTAGGATACTTCAGTTGATTTTACAAAATATCATCAGCTTCCTACAATCTGAATGCTTATTTCAAGTTACAGAAAAGTAACCTGAACTTTAAACACTCAGCCAGACTCTTCTAGCAATTTCAGAGTACAAGCTCAACACTGGAATAAAGAAGCAAAGTTTACTTTCCCAAAAGGAACAGTGGCTTGATACTTGCCATCTGAAAGGTAGACTTAAAGTTATTTCAAATTGGACAGTTTTGAACAATCACACACTCCTCTTCTTGAGATCTGAACAGTCCAGATTCTAACCAGGCTGCTTCAATGTCATGTTCAAGCTGATTAAGTTCTACTGAGAGACCATTTTACCTGGCAACATGGAAACTGCTTTTAACAAAGAATCTAGTTGAGGGACCCAGGACAACGGCCACGTACATGATTTCTCACCACACTTCTAAAACGGATCTTACTATTGTCATAAGTAGCACATACTCTGTAGCTTGTTGTGTACAGTGGTATCAGACAAAACATTTTGATGGCCTCTCTAACCTAGATGTCTGTTATGTAAGTGTTTCTGATTGAAAGTGATGAAACAGGATGACTGACAAATTGTTTTAGTCCTACTGCAGCAAAGTACTAAGCTAAGGCAATACTACAGCTAGACTCACTAAAACTGAACTGGAGTGGATAGAGTTAGTCTGTAGCTACACAGACTCATCCACTGATGGTATGGGCTTTTTAACCTAAAGAAATGAAGTCTGAAACTAGATATGCTCTCAATAAACGTGATAGAATAGACATCCGAAAGAAAGAAAAAATAATTTGGGCTGACATCCCAAGTTAGCATGAAATCAAGTGACTAAAATTAAAAAAATAATTTAAGCTCAGAATTAGATCAGAGATATCAAATCTTTGAGGTTTTTGTTTTAAAAAAAATGTCTTTTATTGGCTTCTAAAATGGATCTTAATTGGAGGAAGTCATGTGCTGTAATGAGAGTAGGAGGAAGAACTCAAGTGTGAAGCCAAGAGCACATCTATATTTTCTGATCAGTTCCAAAAACTCCTTCCAAAATATTATTAGAAGCTTTCAAAGAAAGCCCCAAAGAAATACTTATTCTTTCAAGAATAATATTCTTGAATATTCTTGAATATTCTTTCAATACAAATTGGAAAAAAGAGTAGAGAAGGGGGGCGGGAAAAAATGGAAGGAAAAAGTAAGAAAAAATACACAGAAAAAATAAAATAACCCTTCATTGTACTGTACTTAGTGTCGGAGTCTGAAAACTGTCTCTCATTAGAGTAGAAGAGCAAATTATAATAAAGCAGCATATTAAAGAAGGTATGTTCTTATTTTAGCTGTTTCTTGTATATAGCTCTTAGAGCTTGTAAGCCTAACAAATTTCTCCATTACAGTGATCTCTTTCCTAACTTGTGCTTTTTTTCAAATAGATTTATTAATTTCCATGCATTTAATATATCAATATATATATCTCAATTTTTTAAATTAAGGAAGTAAAATTCAGTCTCCGTATTTCTGATACTGGCAGAAATCAAGGGCACGGAAAGTCGTTAAAACGAACAGTAAAAAACATAGACAGAAGAAAAATGACAAAATATGTAAAAAACGCATAGTGTTTTCATCTTTCTTCTCCTAATGCTCTGAAATCCCTATCACACTAAGAAAAAAAATGGCAATAACTCATTCTGCACAGTTTTAGAGTACTTTTCTGGGGAGAAAGAAGGTAGGCAGAAGGCAAAAAGGCATGGAAGAAAAAGGAAGGAAGGAAGGAAGGAAGGAAGGAAGGAAGGAAGGAAGGAAGGAAGGAAGGAAGGAAGGAAGGAAGGAAGGAAGGAAGGAAGGAAGGGAAAGAAAGAAAAAAGGAAGAAAGAAAGAAGGAAAGGAAGAAAGAAAGAAAGAAAAGGAAAGGAAGAAAGAAAGAAGGAAACAAAGAGAGAAAGAAAGAAGGAAAGGAAGAGAGAAAGAAAGAAGGAAAGGAAGAAGGAGAGAAGAAACAAAGAAAGAAAGGAAGGAAGAAAGAGAGAAGGAAACAAAGAGAGAAGGAAAGAAAGAAGGAAAGACAGAAAGAGAAGGAAGAAAGAGCAGCAAAAGTAAATTCTTCATTGCTGTCCTTCATGGCTTATGTGCTGTGATTTGCTGTTGTGATTGTTGACTAGCTGACCACTGATTTCAACGCAGGGATGTAGAAGAGACAGATTGACATGGGTTTCATTAAAATTCAAGAAACTCAACTCCACAGAGAGCATGACTAACTTCCTTATACATGACAAGAATCCCCACAGATGGTTCTTCACCCTTGCTAAAGGAATTAAGTCTACCAAAAGAATCCTTGTCTATAAGCAGCCAATTCCCCAAATCTACAGGCTCATCTGCACAGAAATTCTTTATACTGTCATTCTTAAGTACCTTAGGGTAGCATTGAAAGACAGGGAGCCAACAGGGAGTGCTGACTGCTGCCTCTACTACCCCTCAAGCATGCTGGTGGCATGGGGATGATGGGATTATAAAGTAAACATAATAAAACACAGTACTAGGGCATTCAGTGGCCACAGTATATTTGCTTGCTTATCCTCCCCCTGTAAGAGCTGGGGACAAAATTCTTACTACAACTCTACAGAGCCTGTATAGAAAATCAACAGTTATTAAACCATTAAGGCAGTCCACAAACAAATATGTAATTGAGTTTTCTATACCAAATAACTTTTCCCTTTCCTATAATTCCTATTTCTTTTCTTTTTCTTTTTTCTTTTCTTTTTTCTTTTCTTTTTCTTTTTTTGGTGAAGTTCTGCATTTTATCATCAAATGTTGAAGCTCTCCCTCGCTGGCTTCCTGTCACTCTCTCATTCCTTTTCACTTGTGCTTATACACACACAAAGCCTGTTAATAGCTGGCTGCATTTTGTCACTAAGGATGAAGAAACAGCAGCTTCGTTTACTTAAAAAAAAGAATAAATAAAAAAAATAAATCCTTCTGTCCTTTTTGTCTGTCAATCAAGCCAACAGTAATTAAAAGGCAGGAGTGGGGGAAAAAACCAAAGCTTTTGCCTGAAGAACAGAAGGAAAAACATTCAATAGGGTCAACAGAATAAAAAAGAAAACTAATTATTAAATAAAAGGATCAGCTATTTCTATATCCAAAATGAGGGAACTGTTCTGATGACGCTGCAAGTAGATCTTCTTACACATTTGTTAGTAAAAAGGGACATTAGAAATATGTGTGTTTCTGAGGTTATGAAACTCTCATCTCTTGGTCACTAGTTGTATCTAACACTTCTGCTGTAATAAGCAAATTTTGCTCCTATCAGATAAGCGATGGCCTCTGTGAGCTCAGCAAGAAGCCTCAGTTCCATGTCACTCAAAGTATTATGCATGAACATCATAAAAACCTGTTGATTTCACAGCCACAATTTTCTGTGAGAGACAAAACGGTTATCACTGTCTTAGTCATGTAAAATTGTGGAAAACAGTGATCATATCAACTCTCTTAAGAAATACCAACAGTTCTCAGCAGACACAATCAGCCAATATAGGTCTTCTACAAATGTCTGTGTCCATGAATTAAATGTAAGACCATTCCATCCATCTTATCAAAGAGGAAGACACAGAAATTATATGGGAAGCTTTCAATGTTAGATGATACAGTAAACAAGGATATTGAAGTAAGATGGAAAAACTTACTGACTACCTCAGATGCTATTTGGAAAATGCCATCTCCATTTCTGTCAGCCTGTCATCTCTAGATAGCAGCCAGTACTTAGGGAGAAGTACAATTCTCAGTACTTAGGGAGAAAACCAAACTCCTATAAAAAGACTTTTCCCCCAAAATATGCATTTTTCAGAAATATTAGATGTTGTCCTCAGTTCCTCTCTCAACAACATCATCATAACAGAAACATCATTGACATGTGGCTGGAAAAGAAAAATTGGCTGGCATGGGTTCTTCTATTCTGAGTTTGCCACCAGAAAAATAGTGTAAGTACATTCTAAAACAAGTGTCGATGAAAGTAGAGTAAGACAATATGACTGATGGGTTATACGGTATTATAGAGTTGCCAGGAAAATTGCCAAATGGTTTCTTATCCACACAGCAGGAAGACTGGCCACCTTTCTGCTTCATGAGGGTGAGGGACAGACTCTGTGGACCCATTCCAAGGCTATCACCTTCACCTGTGTTTGCTGTGGCAGTGACAGTTGCATCCCAGATGCTATCTGAATTTAAACTGAATTTAAGTGCATGCACTACTGTTTGCAGTTATGAAGAAGGACATCTCAGTGGTAAGATGAGATTCATCTTACCACTTCCTTACCTTCATACCTTCATCTTTACCATCTTACCTTCATCCATTTAGAGACTCTAGAAAATCTGACTGGATAAAAGATCCTCTCTGTACCTCTTTTCCCTGTAACCTCTCTCATCAGTGTATGGAAGGCTCGTCCTCCCTTCAAACATTTCTGCTAGCTTTTAACGATGTTATTTCCTACATGAGCGGTTTATTCTTAAAATACTGGCAGAACAAGACAACCTTTCTTGTTCTTCTTGGTCTGGCATCCCTCTACTGGTACACTCTTGACTCAGGGATCTGTGCAAAGGATTGCTGCTTTGCACGTGCAAGAAAAGCACTCCATTTCTAACAAACATGTGAGGGACATTAGCACTGGATCTAGCACTCGACCACCCTGATATTTTTGATTCTCCACACTGGAAAAATTTTAACCAGTCTGCTCGACCTCCAGGGCATGCATCCTGCTGTGGTCAGCCACTACAGAAGAACTCTTAAACTGACTGTAAGAGAGTAAGTGGGTCAAAAGTGACAAAGGTGATGCGGAAGAGGGTCTGACATGGAAAATTACAATTTTTTCCCCCTCTCTGCTGTTCCCTCATTCTTTGAACTCCTTCCTTGTTTTCTAAGTCATCGGTAGCTGTAATGAGACATTCTTTTTTAGAAACTGTGTGGTCCAGCATTCTTTACTAAAGGATCTTTTTTTGTTTCCAGAGGACACCTGACACTGAATCAAGACATATTCCAAAAACCATTGCAAGAATTCTTAGTGAAGAGGGCTCTCTTTTTGATGCTCTGTTATAAATTTTTGAGTGGGAAAAAAAAAATTCTCAGCAGTCATTGTTTGCATTAAGATCAAAATACAATGCGTTGACTCCCACTGTCATCAAATTCATCACATTCCTCTTTGAATGAAACTTTTTGGGTCTCCATAATGTCAGGTGGCAATAAATTCCAGGGTTTAAATGTTGTCAGTAACGCATCTATTTTAATAAAAATCATATTTTAAAAAACAAAAAAAAAAACCTCCCAAACTTTAGTCCTTCTGAGGAAACTAGCTTGAAAGTGCATATGCATTTCAGGGCCTTTTCTTCAGCCTTGCTCTCCACCTGGCTACCTCTACTGCTTCCTAGATTGTAACACAAGTGCACACAAACTTCCTATGTCCTGTGTTCATATTTCTTTCTCCTTCCCCTAAGACATGTTTGCATGCTTTCTTCCTTTCTGGGAACTTTCTTTATCTCTGTACTCTAAGATCCCTGATAGTTGTGTGCTTCGCTCCCTGCTTTTTCCAACCAGCTCTTCAAAACAACGTTGCAGTAGATCATAATCCGCTGCTGTCAGAGAAGGTCTGATATTTTCTCCATTGAGAGAATTTCACCAGATCCAGACAGTAGGAGCCATCATAAAGTGACAAAACAACCCTCCTCCCTCTGTTACTCAGCCTTTTAGCAGAACAGAGTAGAACACAGTGTAACACTCAGAAACATACAGCAAACCCGAGCAAGCAAACAAAACAGATGCCATCTGCCACAGTCTGGAAACCATATTCCCTGCCAGCCTTGATTCAAGACAGCCAGAATCCATTCAACTTAAACCCTCTAACGGAATTTTTTATCGTGTCATGCTATATCAGTGTTTTCTTTGTAGGAAGAAACAGCTGATATGATCAGTATTTATTTATTTCCATATTTTCAAAGGGTTTTAATTTGCTGTTATCCTTTGAAAACACTGTGTGCAGGTACTGCAGTCTTGTACATTATAAGAGAAACCAAGGTCCCAGAGAGAGTCAAAACTTACAGTATCAGCTTCTATTATGTGAAGGATAAGTCAGGAAATTCCTTTGTTCTGAATGGACTTAGTTCTCTCTTCCACCGTCACCAATGAGATTAGAAGCCAGCTTGTATCAGCCTTGTAGAATGTGCGGAAATTTGCTGTATCTCTGTTTCTATGTTTCTATATTCTTTCATATTCTATATTTTTTTTAATTGTCATAAATGTCCAGTTTGGGGTAGGGAGAAGTTCAGTACTATCTAGAAATACACGGAGATGTGGAAAAATTTCAATCATTCAACTGACTGAAATTGTTCTTGAAAATACTGGCTGAGGAGAGGAGCTATCTGCGATGTCTTACATAATGCACGTTCTCCAAAATATAAGCACCATGTAATAATTTCTTCAGTAGTACAAATGTTCAGGCTTGTATTGGAAATCATCTTGAGTGTATAATGACAGAAGCTTTTGTCATCTGTGCTTTACCACTTCAGTCCAAGTAGGAATTAATACTGCTGGAAAATAGTAATACAATGTAACATGGCACAGAATAATCTCTCAGCAGTTGAGAAGATCGTCATACATCACAACGTAGCGACTGCTAAGGGTAGGAAGAAGTATAAAACTAAATGTGAATTGATGGTTAATACAATGCCCCTTTCCTATAGCATTATAATTAGAAAAACTGAAATTCCATGGTAGAAAACTTACCTTGAATCAGAGGCTCTCCAGTGGTTTCTAGCTCTGTTCACACTTTGAGTTTCATCTTCTGTAAGTCTAAAAAATAGATAGCACATCTTGGAGAATCCTCTTTTGCATTAACAGTTATGAGCAATGACAATCGAGTAACAGTGAATGACATCAGAATTTTTTGACTCTTACACAAGTCACAGTCGGGAGTGTTCTCTCTTCTTTCTCCTCTTACTGGCAATATCACAAAAGTGAGCATGCTTCTTGACACAGTATGGGAAATTAATACCTGCCACCACTTGCATCACAAACACAATTTCATTCTTACCTGCAAAGCAGTTCATCACTCTCATAATTCACTTTAAAAAAAAATTAAAATAGATTGTGCCTAAAACTCTCTTTTTTCAAAGGACACGAGTCCTAAATCAAAAGTCTAGCATCTGAATGCAATTTACCCTCTGGTAAATTTACTATGGAAAACAACAAATTGTTGCTAGTGCTCCAGCTAGAGTATTTGTTGAGTATTCATCGAACATGTTGATGTTAATTTGCAAATGTGTTTGTGTAAACCATATAAGACCATCTTCGCACAGTAAGAGGTGTTAGTGCTTTGAATGTCAGCAACTTTTATCTTTTAAAGGAAAATCTTGGGTCCAGCCTTGTGTGTTAGCTAAGATGATAGCAATCACATTTGCATTAAGTTATGGACTTGTCAAGGGAGCTCTAAAAGTGAAAAAATCTTCAAAATATCACAAATGAAGCTCATCTAACGAAGGATGTTTTTATAAAAGGTGAGAAATCACTGCCTGCTTAGACCTATCAGCCTAAAATCAGTATTTACCTTAGCAGCACCAGGTACAAAATGATTACATTCCTTGCATACTCTTGGAGAGAACATTATTTCTGGGATTCTACATACTTTTCATTTAACAGAAATCATAAGTGCCTACAAGGTTTGAATATCTAATCCTCTTTTAGCATTGTATAGCATCAATTCGGCCATCTTCCTGGCTTAACCCAAGTTTTGTATTTCAAGATCTGGCAGGATCTTGACCCCGAATTGTGCAAAAGCTGTAGGGGATTGTCTCAGTTTCTCCTGCCTTAAGTGCCTCTAGCTGAACATTCGGAAATGGAAGTGCCCTAAGTTAGCAACTAGAGCTTGAAACGTTGACTCTTGTTTGGTTTGTCAAAGAGGTTGTCATCTCGTCTCTCTTTTGGAACATAATGTACATTATGTTCCTTTGGGAGCTAAGGACATTGTAAATATAAGCTCTTGAATTTAGTGCAATATATGTTACAGAGATTATTTGTTGTAGTTCAGGCCTTTCATGAGAAATAAATACCATTTGTTATAAGAGTCTGTGAACATGATCGATAAATATATAGGGCAAATGGAGAATAAATTTAGTCTGGAGAAACTAAGTTATTAGTGAAATTAATATTGGCAACAGTCATATTTCTCTCCCATAGATATTTAGGGAAAAAAGAAATTATTTCTTTTAGTATTTTAAATTTTCAAGTACAACAAAATTTGTACAATTTCTATAGAAAGCAAGAATGTGTGGCAAAAGTCTCAGCTATGAAATAGAATTCTCCACTGACAAATCTTCTAATAGACTTTAACTCATTTTTATTAAATATTTTAATGTAAAATATATCCTTTCTTTAATTCATTTGTTTCCAAATACATATAATTTTAAAATCTCATGACTTTCCTTTTTTTTTTTTTTTTTTTTTTTTCTTTTTTTCCCCCCCTTTGTTGTTTTGGTACCCTCATAATTTTATTTAATATTTGATGATTCAGATAGAAGTAATTTTTGTTTCTCGGCTCAAAGTAAGTTTTGCGTGCTCTGTTAGTTTTTTTAAAAAGTACATATTATTTTAAATGGGAAATAATAGATTTACAAATGTTGTAAAAAGAGGTATGAACAGCTCAAAGAAAACTCAGAGGTGTTTCCAAACTTTAACAAGACAAGGGTGATACTGATATGAATGCCTTGTAGTTGCAAGTACCTATGTTTAGGATTTTCTCTAGATTTCTATAAGCAATAGAATAAGTTCTATTGAATGCATATGAGCATGAAAATTATGTTAGAGAAGTATAAATATATCTAGTATTAATACCTGCTTTTTCCAATGACAGCCTGAGACAGGAAGCGGGAATGGTACTTTTATGAGTAAAGCAAAGGACTGTCTTTCTCCTCTGCTATTAACTTGCTAAGTCAATAAGAAAAATCACTTAAGCAAACATTTTCAAAGTTAGGTGAATAAATGAAGGTACTTCTATGTAAAAGTAGGCGCCGTTACAAGACAAATAAGATTCAAGGAGAACTTGAATCACCTACAGATAACTCTGTATTTATATGGTCACCTTCCAGTGCTGTGCATGCTCAGATAACCAATAATCTCAACAAAAAATTGGTGGTAGAGAGAGGGTTGAATCAGAAACAAGATCAGGGTAACCCACACCATGATGAATCACAGGGTTCCCCTTCTGAAGGATGATGCATGGCTTATATGCATGAAACTGTGGAGCTTATTAGAGCAAAATCCATGAAGCAGACTTCATAACTGTTTACTCCAGAACAGTTAAACATACTTTTAAAACAACCTGTCTTACTCCTTTTTAGGGCCAGAAAGCAAGACAAGAGATAACTGTGCTGAAAGAGTAATACCTGTTTTTCTGAAAATCCAAGACTGAGCCTTCAGAAATCAGAATGCATTGCATCTCAAGTCACTGAGCTCATACGGTAGATCCGGTAAAGATTAGAGTTGGTTATGATTGTCCTTAGAGAAAGTGATTTCTGAGTCAGAGTAACCCAACACTATCTCTGGTTACTAAGAGCTTATTTTCTTTTAATTCAGTTTGGGGTAGAAGGAGATAAAAATGGGGTGACTGTTGTGGCAGTTTGAATGAGTATAAAGACAGATCAGATAATATAACATCTGTTAAGAACATGTGTTGGAACTTCAGGGTATAAACTGCAACTAGTCAGTCAGATCTGTGAGTGAATGAAAGAAATAATAAATAAGTGTATAAAATCACAATTCCTTCCATCATCCCTCCCTTATGGAAACTGCAATGATTTTTAAATCTTGTCAAGGAGAGAGGAACCTAACATCTCTGCAGCTGTTATTCAGTACATCTTCGTATTGACAGATCTATCAAACTAAAAAGGAGTTCAAGACTAAAGAAAATATGAAAGGCCACTGTAAAGGAGAAACCATGGCCCACAGAACTTTGTCAGTGAGAAAAGACAGCAAGAAAAGGAAATTTCAGAGAAACAAAGTGGTGTGCTCTAGAGTTCCCAAGAATGCTAGAGACAGGAACTAAGTCGTGGCTTGATGGTTTCTTTCTGTTAGATGACTTGCATTTCAGGAGTATAAATGAGTATAAAACACACTTCAAAAAGTACAAATGTCTGCTAGTGTGTATACGCCTTGGTTTGCTATCACAAAACTACCTCAAATTTCTAGGATCATCTCCACTTTGGAAGGTAAGAGGTGGTGTTCTTAACATTAGAAAAAAATCCAGCATTGCCTCCGTGGATTCTGATACCCTGACTCCTGCACCTTATTGGCCATCACTTTGCTGTCCTGTCAAAAATTACTTTTCCACTTGCCCTATACTAGAAAGCTTCTCATTAATGAATGACAGGCATGTAAGTGAACAGAGACAAACTAAACAATTACCAGGAAGTGTAAGAAATGTTATGAGGTCCTGGAGGAAGCCTGTAGCTGTTCTAGGAAGAGAACCAAGATATTCAATTTTAGCTAGATATTTTCTTTAGCCAAGAACCCATTCTTACTCTTTTAGAAACAGGTGGTTGCAGTTAAAAGCAATACAACCCCAATCACTTACAAGCTAGTTATCTTTAAACTGTTTCCTTGCAATTGGATGATGATGATATTTTTTTCTGTGTATTTTTCCCTCTTTGAGTTTCTGCTCTGTCTGTTTGAGTTTCTTCTTATAGGCATATTGCAATAGCTGCTGGCTAAAAGAACTAGCCAAGGGAACGCGGGCATTCTCAGTTCTCATTAGGATACTGGGAAAAAAAGTATTATCCTCTGTC
The DNA here is from genome assembly GCF_000710305.1 of Buceros rhinoceros silvestris. Classification (NCBI taxonomy): domain Eukaryota; kingdom Metazoa; phylum Chordata; class Aves; order Bucerotiformes; family Bucerotidae; genus Buceros; species Buceros rhinoceros. The sequence continues at coordinate 78,697 of NW_010414417.1, forward strand.
TTTCTACTTATAGTGCTGGAGGGACATAACGGCTAACTGTAAAAAGAGAAAAAAGATTTTGTCACATTCTTTTCTCCATTATATAGATGGCACTGTGAAAAATAGCAACAAAACAAGGTAAACAGGGTTTTATGAACTTCCTAATTCTGAAGCACTGATACCTTTCCCTTCCAGTGATGGTCATTTGGGTCCACGCTATCAGGAAGCAGAAATAACACCCTTGATGCTAAATAAACATAAGGTAAAGTGACATACAGATTGGCACAGACAGTTCTAGGAAGTCTTTGGGGAAAGGATTTATCAGCACAGGTGGCTTAAATCTACAAAGTCTTCGAATCTTTTCCTGATCTTCCATCCCACAGTTCCTGTACTGTAAGTTAGTACACATGAAACTAAAGAAAGGCTAACTGTAGCATATTCAACATTTTTTGACTTGTAATTGTAATTCAGAATGAAACAGAAAGATAAAACCATGATCAGAAAGTCAAGCACTCACTTGAATGTTTACTCACTCCTATGTTTAGGAAGATTTCAGTCTTCTGATGTACCCCAACACCTTGCACACTCTTCTTTCTCTCCCCTTCCTCCGAGTGCTCTACTTTGTGCTTTAGTATACTTTCTACATTGTCCATATTTCAAAATTTAACAGCAAAACATAATAATATGTTTATTTTAAGCTGGACATCATTAATGAGAAAACTAACTAAAAAATCAATGATCAGTTTTGAACATTAGCTTGAAGCCAGCTGTGCAATTCTCCTGTTTTCTCAGAGCCAGGAGAGTTGACTTACTTTTTAAGTTATACCTTGATTCTCACAGCCTCCTGAGAGGTAAGGTAAACTATAAACTGATGAGAGATGTTACTGTAGCAGCTGTACAAGGTGATGTTTTCTTCTCACACGTAGAAAGAGATTGGTAGACCTTTTCCTATTGCTCTGAAAATATGCCGGAATTTTGACTTTAAGACATCATGACTCAAAACTGAAACATTCTTTGGTCTTTAGTTTCTGGCTTCTGGATAGCTAGCTTTTGGACAGCTAGCATAATACAGGGATGTGCACACCTCGTGACTGAACCACAGCTGCACACTTCTGAACTGGGAACCGTGAAACCACCATCAGTTGTTTCTAACTTTGGCTTGGCTTAGACTGGGGAAAAACCACTGAGTGATCGAGAGAAAAAAAAAAGTACTGAATGCTATTACCAAACCCTTTAAATGTTTATTCTGGATTTTTTCCCCTGATTTAATTGTATTTTAAAATAGAATCAGATCACATTAAACAGTCTATTTATTTTCTCCATTTCCTATGCTCACAAAAAAAGGACATCTGTTGGGTTTAAAACATTTGAATGAGTACCAAAACCAGTCATATATGGGCACTGTTCTCACAGCAGAGCAAACCCAACTTTTTAAAATGTTGAAGTGTAGGTTGAAGTCGTTGTGTTTACCTAAAATATTGTTATAACTGACACAAATACATGCAGGTATAAACAAACAGGATCTATTGATTATTGCAGATTTACGAGCCAAAAATATGAAATAATCTATCTTCTAGGGAAGTAAACTGCTGTCATAACCCAACATTTGCCCTCTATGCCTGAGGCACTGTTCTGTAGAAAAAAGGACCAGATCCTGTGAACCAGAAGTACACACAGCAGACCCTTCATGCAGAGGAAGGTTGTATGTGATACCATCTTCCTTCCCACATGCCTGGACTCACTGTATATAAGTCAAGCCCAAGACATTAACTAGAAGAAAAGAATGCCAGAAGTTGGCTTCAGGTGGTGCTAAGAAAACAATATTCACCTGGTGGGGATGTCATCTTTCCTGGTGAACATGAAAGAATTTCTCTTTGCGTATATATATCAAACCTGATGTACAGGAGAAAGGAATGGGCCTTCAGGAAGATGGAGGTGGGGAGTCAACCTCAGCACCAAAAAGGGCAATTTCTTCCAAAAACAATTTATCTGCACTCCTAGGAAGCCTGTCCTTCAATTAGGCTGCAGAATGCACGAAAACAGTGTAGGTAGCTGCCACCCTTTCCATAGAAGGGTAAAAATTGTCTGTCTGTCACAGATGATCTATGCTATAGACACACAGTGTGTTTTTTCAGTTATCCCTTACACTTACTTTTTTAAACTGATCCCTGAACTTCACCCCTCTGGATTTGCCTTAGGCAATATCATCTCTTCCCAGCACCCTACCGAAGAGGTCAGTACTGGTCACTGGTTACTGGAGCTTGTGACTCCGGGGAAATTCTCTTCAGCTCTGTTACTCCAAGCTAGAATATTGAGTCGTTTCAGGGAATGAGGCAGTGGTACTCCAGAAAATAGTAACTCTGTAATAAGATAATTATATTCTTTGCAAGTCGATTATCAGTTACTGGGGCTAGCAAGCCCTACCCTCTTTTTGAAGAACATCTGAAAATACTCTTTCGATGGATAAAGCAAAATCAGGCAAATTTTCACACAAATTATAGTCTGTAAAATTTCAAATATTTGTACCAAGCAAAGGTCAGGATGCTTCTCAGAAAATATTTCTATAAAAATATTCTTTACAAGTGAGCAAAGTTTTTTCCCCTAAGCTTGTTTCCAGAAATTATGTGACCTTTTATCACAATATTTTCTACACAGTATCTTCCCGACAGAGGCTGCCAGAACAGAAGATTCCAGCGTGGACTTTTGAAAACTGGCAATATTGTTACTGAAAGAGAGTCCAGATATGGGAAATGTCAGTCAGGTTTAAGCACTGTCTTTGCTTCCGAAGATGCCTGGCTCTGTAATGCTGTTCTTCCTACAGGATGCCAACACATTTTACAACCTAGGCTACCTTCTGCTGCTGAGTGCATCCTTGTCATCACTCCACAGAGCTGCCAGTCCAAAGCATTTACAAACCGTGGAAGTCTGCTGAAAACCACACAATTTCAAAATGATAGGTTTGAGGCTGTCCTTATTTATCATTCTGCTGCTGACCCCTTGAGGTGTGCATGCTTCACAGTTTCAAGATCTTCTTTTGCAAAAAAGAAAAAAACCTCTTAGTTTTCTTAGAATTAAAGGTAAGATTTTCAATGATTGATGTTTGCCTACTCTTTTGGAGCTTTGAGAGAAAAATCACATTAAATTTTTAGGAAATAGTGAATGTTAGTAAAACTTTAACAGAGCAGATAAACACAACAGGGCCAGAATTAAAGACAGTGTGTTATCTGGCCCTGTAAGACTGTGCTAGATCTATGCAACCCCTAGTAGAGTGTGATTGCTGAGTGAACAGCACTGGTGAAGGTGCAGAACTGAAGTGACAGAAGAGGAAATACTAGTGAAAGATGATGGGAAAACTTCCTTCTCACAGAAAGCTTTAATATTTCCAGAAAGCAGCCTGGATATTAGTTGCAATTTTGCTTTTCCCTGAAAGACTCTCACACAATGACCTGCACGGAATTCAATTTCTTTCCCTTGAAAGGAGGCAGAATTGAGTCAACCCCGACAGAATTTGAACCTGTGGCTCAAGGGAGTCTAAGTAATTCAACCCTTAGGCACGACTTTTAAGCCATCACCCTCCAGCGTATGATAAAAGGTATTGTATAAAGAAAGGAAACAGAATTGTAATGAGGGAAGTTTAGGGTGAATCATAAAGTGAGACGGGTCTCAGATATTTTTGAAGAGGGGCATGAAATCAAATTTTTTTCAGGTTATGGGGATAACAGCAGAAAAAACAACTGTGTTAAAAACATCTTCCAAATACTGAAGTGAACTCAAGATTTTATACTATTTAAGAAAGTTAGGAAAGTTTCAGTGCTGTGTGGGTTTTTTTGCTGGTTGCTTCTTCCTGACTTTTTGTTGTCGTCTGCTCCCAAAAGAGAACTTTACAGGAGGTAATATTTGTAGCTATACTTACGAAATGTTTAATCTCTCTTTTATCGTGCTGCAAAATGAAGAACTAAAAGTTTGAAAAAATGTTTGTGAAATTACTACTAGTAAAGACTTTGTGGATAATTTGCTGCTGGGTCTTTCTCTCTCTCCGTCCTTTCATATATGAAATTCATGGGGAATAAGATGTCAGTTGTCATGTTGCTTCTGGTTTTGAAGTAAAGTCAGGTTTGAAAAAGTAAATGTTACATTTTCTTTGAAATACAAAAACTTTGTTCCTGTGGGGACTTTTTAAAAAAATTATTTAATTTTACTTATTTCAATCAGATAGACTTTGGATTTTGCTCAAAATCAAGACAACTCTATTATACTCTTTATTATTACTTCAGGTATTTATATTATCCCTATAAAACTGTTTACACCAAATTCTGTCTGGTGGAAACAAGTTCCATATGTTTTTAATCAGTTTTTAGCAAGCTGTCTTTGAATTTTGCTGAATATTTCCATATATTTCCAAGAAAAGAAATAAAAATAAGTGCGCTTTACTCATTTCTATACGCCACTCATTTAAAGACACACATACAGCAGTTATCGAAGAGGAAATCTTAATATTCCTTCCTTCTGAGGCCATTTTCTTTCTGCAGTATCATGTTTTTGTCTCACCAGGTAACCAAAACAGAACATATTACTCCAGGTAAGATTATCTTTTCTGTTCTCATATGGCTTCTGCAGCTGAGGTCTTTGAACGTTGCTTTCTGTTGAGTAATCTATCCAAAAAGGCAGGATACTTGCCTTGTCCCATCTTTAAACCCCAGTGGAGTATAGGAACAACCCAGTTTGCTCCTTCCATGCTGCATTATTTACTTTTCATCAAAAAAAAAAAAAACAAAAAAAAACCCAAAAAGCCCCCACCATTAGTACCTCCACCTAATTTTGTTAAATCACTTTGCGATTCTTTGTGGTATCTTACAGTCCTGAAAGAATTGCAGAAGTTTTCAACACAGCTGATCATTTTGGTGCAGAACTGTTCCTCAACCGGAAATAAAGTTTAGTGTTTTCAAAACTAGAAATTTCCAGAGAAACATATTTTTAAGTATAAATAATTAAGGAATGCTGGGGTTTATAACAAAAAATTTTTGATTTTTTTTTATTATTTGCATCAACAATTCAAACAAGTATCTACTTCAATATATAAATCTGTTATTTGAATTTAGGTAAAATTTAAACAGCAAATTCTTCTCAAAACAGAATTTAAAAAGAAAAAATGCTACAGAATTTCTTTAAAAATTGTTGCAAGAATGAGAGAACAAGAAAACATTCAGATTCAGAAAAAAAGGATCAAAAAATTCTATTGTCTTTTAAAAGGAAAGGCTCGAATTAAAAGGAAAACAATCAAACAAACCAAAACAAAACAAGATTCTGTTCTCCTGTAACTTTGACATGCTACACATGCTGTTAGTTTGCATTTATATAGTCCAGTATTATCGCAGTGACTTAACTGAGACCATTGTATTTATTTAAGTTAAATTCAACTTATTCTGTACTATAGGGAAATACTGGGAGAAATCAAGATGTTTTAAACACCTAAATGCTGTGAAGTATCAGGGAGTATAACCGGATGTTCTCAGCAGGTCATCTCTTTGCCCTAGCAAGGAGAAAATCCAAAAAACTTCCCGATGTGTCTGTGCATCTGTCCCAGTCAGAGACTGGGGTGCAGTACGAAGTTGAGCAGATGAGCAAGTCCTGTAATAAGGGGGTGAGCTTACCACCGCACAGTGCAGGTGCCTGTCTTCTGGATCATGGGTTTAACAAATGAATTAATTAAAAAAAACATAGCATAAAATCCAGCACTGATTTCTGTTCTTTTCAGGGGTGGAAATACTAAGTTAATCTTTCTAGATCTGGGACTTGAATTTCTTTTTACCTTCACGAAAGAGACCTGGTCATCGCTGATAGAAACCTAGTAGTGGAAAACTAGACCATTTCACATTATCCCTCCAAAATAACTGCGGCGCTATGGGTTACAAGTTCTTCACCCCTGTTCTGGGAATTTAAGAGAAGATGGGTTTGGGCTTTTTGTTTGTTTGGGTTTTTCTGATGGATTAAACCCACTCTTAATATACTATTCTCCTGCAATGCGTACAAAAAATCTGTTAATCTTACGAGGATATATTAGAAAATATTATGTTAAATAAAGGCACTATTAAATACATTTCCAGTGAGTCTTCTTCTGGTTTAATAGAGAATCATTGTGAGTATAATATGAAGGGCCCTTTGGTAAAGCTGAGAATATACCTGTACAACCCAGTCATGACCCTCAAACCAATGGGGTTCTCCCATCAGTTTTTGCTATGGGCAATTCATTTGTTGCTGTGCCATTCCAGCTTCATTAAACTAGCACATATGAACAACGGCAACACAAGCCTGATTCCCGAACACTTAAAACTAGCTGTTGAAGGCAGATGGCATTCTCTAGTTCTCACACTGCTCTACTGCAGAGAACTAAAGTTTAAACTATCAGCTACCTGCCATTTTTGAAATTGCTGCAGATAAAAACTATTTGATGATTTCAGATTTCTGCTGCTTGCTTGCAGGCTTACAGAGAATAATTGCTACCATAAGAAAACTACTGAAATAGACAATAAACTGATTTTGGCTGGAAATACATTGTAATTCTGTTCTATATTGGTGTGTGTTGCACCACAGAGACAAGTGTTTGCTTTAAACAACAACAACAACAGAAAGCTAAACTGAAGTGGAAGAAAAACAACCCACCAGTTTAATAGTTCTGATACAATAATCTGTGAACCAGCTAAGATAGAAACTTAATTGTTACTGGAAAGATTAAATAGACTATGTCTGATATAAAACTTGTAGGGCCATATGCCATCCTGCAAGGCTGCAGAACAAAGGAATGAGTCACAACATAATCCAGAACAAAGATCCCATCTGTAAGGAGAAACCATTAATGTGATATGGCTCACTCATTATTCTTCAAGGTCTTATCCCTATGCTTTGCTAAACATGAGGATCATCTACCTTCTCATCCTCAATATCTTCCTGTTTATCTAGACTAAGTCTTACATTGTTCTCTTTACTGCTGGTCCTTATGATGGTAGTAAGATTTATTTTTATTTGTTAGCCACCGTGACCCTCAAATTTTTTCAAAGTTTTTTCTTTCTGAGACAGGCAAGTATGACCTACTTTGCTCATCCTTTGATGCCAATTTTTATCTTTGACTGTATATTAAAGCAATTACATTTATTTTTGCCTAGCTGATCAAGTTCTGCAGCACTGACTTATCATCAGACTTGATTAAGTCTTTGCAGAATCACAGAATTACAGAATAGCTGAGGTTTGAAAGCATGTCTGGAGGTCACCTAGTCCAATCCTGCTGCTCAGAGCCTGGTCAAATGGGACGGGTTTCCCAGGACATTTTCCAGCTGGGCTTTTAGTATTTCCAGCAGTGGAGACTCCACACCCTCTCTGGAAGCATGGGGAATCTGCTCCAGTGCTTGATCAACATAACGTAATTTCTTTTCTTATGTTTAAAGGAAGTGTTGGGGTTTTTTCACTTTGTACCCAGTGGCTCCCATCCTGTTACTGGTAGCACTGGTAGGGCAGGCTCTGTCTTTTTACACCCTTCCATCAGTTATTCACACACAGGTAAGATCACTCCGAGCTTCTCAGTGCTACCCAAGGTACTCAGCTTTTCTTGAATTGAAGTTCTATCACTCATGATAAATGTTACAAAAGGAATAAAATCTGACTGCAAACAAAACAGTTTGTTATAAAATGCATCTGTTCATTCTTTTAAACCTATTTATTGTATTGACTCTGTTTTAATTACTTAATCAAATATTGTATAACCTCAAATCAAATGCCTCACAGACATCTAAGCGCTCTGTACCAGCACAGTTGTATTTATTAATTTAACATATGCTCCTCCCAAATGAAAATGTCACATTAGTTAGATGGGATCTACATTACGTAAAATAAGTAAGAGTGAATGTTTCTTGAATACATAGTCACTCACGTTTTCACTATACCTTCTTGAAACCATCAACACTATTGTATCAATTCTCCATATAATCTTCCGTGATCCAAAATTTTAAGAAAATTGACATAGAGAGCTCAGAATTTATCTCAGACAGTTCTTTGGTGTAAAATGTAATGCCAATATATCAAACTTAGCCACAGAGGTTTAATATGTTTCTTAGCAATTTCTTGGAGCTGAAAGCATATCATCATACAATGTGACTATGTTTTTCAGCTTTCCCTAAATGCAGGTGGGAAATATGTACTGGAAAGATTAGTCTTTGTTGTGATATTATCGACAATTCCACCATTCCCATCTACTAAGGTATTGATAAAATTTCTATATTACAAATATAGATATATAAATATAGTTTTTGGTCAGTAAGGGATAGCAGCTACCACATCGTTTTGGTTTCTCTATCATCTAGAACATGAAGTAGGAGTAGATAAACTTTAAAAGTCTCTTCCTACACACATGACTCTACTGAAACTTTGCCTGTCTTCCCACCCTTGTGCAGACTGAGGTAGCAGAAGGCAGCCATCAGAATAATAACACTACTTGTGTTCCCTCTGATTTCATTTTTGTCTAAACGGATAAGAATTTCTGGATTTTTTGTTATTTATGCTTCTTTTTTTGCATTAGTATGTTGATTCCTAGGTAACCTAGCTGACCTTTCCGACAAATTTCAAATTTTTAAGATGACAAGACTTAACAGAGCTTCACGGATTCTCCTTTCCACCCACACCTACTCTCCAGGACAAGACTAAACCTCAAGAGGAACATCCCAACCACTGCATCACGTACAATTCACCAAAGTAGAAATTTATTTCTAAAATCTCCTCACATTACTTTCTTCCTTCACCTGATCATTTTTTTTTCAGAACATAACTTACTAAAGAACACATAGTACCATTTTTGACAGAGACTACAGTGTTTATTTTCTTTTGCTAAATCAGTCCTTTCTAAATGGTTCACACCTATGGGTTTTCATACTTTAGCCTTACAAGTCTTCTCTTTTTCTATCAATGCTTATATTCCACAACAATTATGAATAACACTTTTGGATTAAGTTTGTAAGGTATTGGGGCCCACCATAAACCCGAAATTGCATTCTAATTTTCCATTTGACCAGATGGGCCTGCAGAGATATCCTTCACATATACCACCCTTAATCTCTAGGAATAGCAGAAAATTCTCATTGCAGAATTCCTCAATTCCCTTCTTCCTTGTTGCTTACTACCCCCTTTTCCATCTCCTTACTCATCTGTCACTAGCTGCCCTACCTGCTAAAGCAACTTGGTTCTGAACCATTTGTTTTCCAGATCCTTTTTTATGTGCAATTGGATGTGATGTCACCTGCCAAATTTAGTTGCTTAGAAACTTGTCTTCATGCTCTGGAGTTACCCATTCAATCTAAGAGTTGCTACTTCTAGTCCATTTACCTAATGGTCTTTGCAGGAGTACTTGTATTCTTTTTAATTTCCCGCAGGAGAATCTAATAATAACAGGAACACATTCCCATGTCAAATTGATCAATTATTGTTTGTTATGGTACAGAGGAGGATGTTTCTTGCTAAAAGAAGTCCTCACACTGGCTCTCCAGAAGACCTACAAAGTCTAAGAGCCATTAATCCATCCAGCTCAATTCCATCTCTTCACAAATTCTCAAGGAACTTAAAAACTGTCACTATTCAAAGACTAGTGAATCACAGTTCTTAGCTAAATAGAACACAGGTCTATCCACTGTTTTATTTAGTCATTTGTGGTCAAACTATATAACCTTCACTTAAAATAAAAAGTCAACAATAAAACACAAAGAAATTTCCCATAGTTGTTTCTGCCTGTCCATATGTTTTCCACTTCAAAATTCTTATTTTATTCTTTAATCAAAGGTTTCTGGTATTCACTTTTCTCAAATTGGCATAACATGCTAACACATATGAAAGACAATAGAAACAAAGTGGGGGAGGGTGGGAAGAGCCGAAGGAATGAAAAACTCCACAAAGTAAAAAACAACACAAGCAGGTGAAAGGATGTGTATTTTCCCATTGTTTTAAAGTCAGCTTTGCTGGACGTTCAAATACACATTTATCTGATATATCCAGGTTCTCATAAAGCTGAGATTACTATGTTATATGAGTATACACCCCCCTCCACATACACCCCCTCTTGGTATTTCCTTACTGAACCAGTATTGATTTCTTCCCTAC